>NC_063164.1:80864299-81164299 GCF_023159225.1 Perognathus longimembris pacificus
TCTACCATTGTTGACATTACTTGCATATTAGGACCTGAGTCCTAAAAGAACCAACAATTGATCCATGACATGAAATTCAACTAATGGATGATTGTCAGAATGGGGATAAGAGGGTTCTAGCAAATTATAAGTATATAACCCATTAAATGAAATATATTACATATATATTTATAAATATTTTCCCTGAAATGCTTTTTAGAAGCCAAAGCTTCTCTTCATTTCTTTAAGTTCTCTAACCTTTAACATACAAATGCAGACTTCTTGCCTTCTCAGCATATTTTCCAAGTTGATGTAAGATAGTTCACCGACTGCATGCTTTAACATGGGACTATTCAGTGTACTTGGAAAGAACCCTTTGGTCCACTAGAACATGTTCAGTGGGATGGCTGTGACATGCCCTTCAAACCCCGTGCGGCGTGTCATCTGGTAGTAGTACAAGTTTGTGTCAAGGATCTTTATTTTAAATCTTTAAAATAGAATCTAAGAACTTAGCAGCATGGAGTATATGGGTACTAAAATGATTTTCTATTAACACGTTGCAAATCCTGTCTTAAAGCCTAGTTATTTCTCTTTTTCTTTTATGACATAGTTTGATCTGGGTTTAACCACCTGCCAGGATAAAGGGGAAATCCTAAAGACTTTCTTGGGCTTTGGCTTTAATAACATTAGAGAAAAGAAAGAAATCTCTCCCTTCACAAAATGGAAATAACTCTTTTTATTGGTTTGGGGTTTTTTTTTGTAATTATTTACTAATTTGAGGGTTAGACCCTGATGGTTCATCAGTAACTAGTTATTCAGTTTTTAGTAATACTTTCTATCCTGGAGAGATGAAGCAAGATAGAATATCAGCAGATATAGGTAAGAAACACAAAAGGAAGTGTTAATAGTGCAAATTTAATATTCTACTCTCTTTTGTCCTATAAATGGGAAAATAACTATTAAAACAGGAAGAAGAAACAGTCAAGGCAAATTGCTACTTACCAGCAAAAAGGAAATATCAAGGCATGCCAGTGTCAAGAGAGTGACTGAAAAAGCCTTATTCTTCTCAAATGTAATATCAGGGTAATATTATTTCAAATTTGAAGACCAACACACTGAAATCTCCTAGGTTGCCTGTCATTCACCATGACTAGCCAGATATTCTGAAAATATATACATATATACATACATACAAAGTCAAACAGCTAATCTTCTATAAATATGTAGATATATAGAAGGGAGCTATTTGCTTTCTTAAGCCAAGTCGAGTTGGAAATTCAATACAGTGTATGTAATTAGTTATGCTCTTCCAAGCATCTCTGCAACAATATATTCAATTTTTAAAAAGGACCAAGACACAAATTGAAAACATTGGAACTTTTTAAGAACTGCTATAGGAGTCTCAAGAAGGCTGAATCCTAAGTAAGTCATGTCAGAGCTGGGAATAAATCAGTTGTGCAGCTTTCTGAAAAAGTCTCAGGCAAAGATATCTTCAAATATCTTGAAGAGGTAAGAAGAAGCAGAAGACCAGTTGGAGCTCAGTGTGAGATAAACACATTCCCAAATACTCTTCCTAGTTTCAGACAGATGAAATTTTCCACTTTCTCCATCTTGCAAAATGTGTAACAGAATTTAGCTGGACTGATGATTATCAGACATCCTGGAAGGTACAAAAGCATAATCACAAGAAGGAGAGTCAAGAAGGAGAGTCAGTTTAAATACTGAATTTTCACATCATGGCCTTTTATGGTTAACTACACTTGAGCTATGCAAAGAAGAGTTACAGGACAAGGATTGAAAGCCCCTCTGAGTGTTCTTTCAGGACGAAGGCTAAATGAAGGCATTGACATACGTGTTCTCTGAGGAAATGTTCCAGGCAAACTAACTTTCACTCAAGTGTAGAAACCAACACACAGGTATGTGCATGCACATGGGTGAATGTACACACACACACACACACACACACACACACACACAGTGCTTAAATCAGCTTTCCAGTAACCCATTCTTCAGTAAGAGCAGAGAGATAAGGACCACTCTACTGTTAGAAAAGTCTTAATGGCTTAAACCTAAATAGACAAATGTAAAGCAATTTGAAGAATAATTTAAAAATATATACATAGATCCTACAGAGAGAGGAATATTTTAAAAACAAGACACTTTTCTTAGAAAGACTATTATTTCATCCATACACTAAAATATGGATATAGCTCTTGGGATCTAGTAGAATAACATAAATTAAAAATGATTCCAGGGCTGGGAATAGGGCCTAGTGGCAAGAGTGCTTGCCTCCTACACATGAATCTCTCGCTTCGATTCCCCAGCACCACATATATGGGACGGCCAGAAGGGGCGCTGTGGCTCAGGTGGCAGAGTGCTAGCCTTGAGCGGGAAGAAGCCAGGGATGGTCATGCTCAGGCCCTGAGTCCAAGGCCCAGGACGGCCAAAAAAAAAAAAAAAAAAAAAAAAAAAAAAAGATTACAAAGTTTGGAGGACAAAATTAGGAAAACGAAGCGAAATGTACAATTGAAAAAAGTAGAAAATAAGATCAGGATAGAAAGACCAAGATCAAACTGCTTTATTAAATAGCAACTCCTTGATGTCACTACTTTAAGATGAAAAAGCATGAGAGAAATACATATAGAAAGGGAGGAAGGAAGGGAAGGAGGGAGGAAAGAAGGAAGGAAAGAAGGAAGGAAGGAAGGAAGGAAGGAAGGAAGGAAGGAAGGAAGGAAGGAAGGAAGGAAGGAAGGAAGGAAGGAAGGAAGGAAGGAAGGAAAGAAGGGAGAAGGGAGAAGGGAGGGAGGGAAGGAAGGAGGGAGGGAGGGAGGGAGGAAAGGAGGGAGGGAGGGAGGAAAGGAGGGAGGGAGGGAGGGAGAGAGGAAAGGAGGGAGGGATGAAGGGAGGCAGGCAGGCAGGCAAGATGACTAAGATAAAAATAATTGGCTTAAAGGATATAAAAGAAAGGAAAGGTTACAGAGATAGTGTAGATACAACCACAGGAAGGTGATACAAGAACATCATCAATAGTAGAAGCTACAGATACACTTGGGACGTTGAAAGTAGTTACAACTGTGATATAACAATCGTTTCCATAACATGGAGTTCATTTCACTTAGCATCATCTTATATCATAAGGGTATTGCTATTGGGCTCTAGTGATCCTCTGCTGTGACTTGCCTAAACCTGTGCTAGTTATGAAAGGGAATACCAAAATCGAGAGACACAGGGTAAAAAAAGACAAACAACTACAAAAGCAATACCTGCAAAACTGTTTGGTGTAAGTGAACTGAACACCTTATGGGAGGAAAGGGAAAGGGGGAGGAGGGAGAGGGGAATGAGGGAAGAGGTAACAAACAGTACAAGAAATGTATCCAATGCCTAACATATGAAACTGTAACCTCTCTGTACATCAGTTTGATAATAAAATTTTGAAGAAAATAAAAGAAAGGAAAGGGATGAAGGGAGAGGGAAGGAGGAAAAGGAAAAAAATCTCCAACATAAAGAGATGTGTTTTTAACATTAAAAAGTCTACTGGAGCCCAGCAGGTGGCTCATGACTATAATCTTAGCTATTAAGATATTGAAATCTGAGGACTGTGGCTTAAAGCCAGCCTGCAATGGAAAGTTGGTGAGACTTTTTCTCCAATTGATCACCAAAAAGGCAGAAGTGAAGATGTGGCTCAAGTAGTAGAACACTTGTCTTGCTCAAAAAAGTTTAGGGACAGTACCTTGACCCTGAATCCAAGCCCCAGTACAGGAACAAAAAGTGGGAGGGGAGGCTATTGAGTATTCAGCAGGATAGATAAATTTAAACCCACTCTAAATAAACAACATTATCACATTCTGAACACAGTAGAATCAATTATAGCATCAAAAAAGCCCCTTTCCTCAAATTGTTTTTTTTTTCTCTGTGCTTATTGCTCCTCATTGTTCTGCTTATTTATTGTTATTATAAAGTTGATATACAGAGGGGTTACAATTACATAAGTCAGGTAATGAGTACATTTCTTTTTGCACGATATCACCCCTTCCCTCACTCTCTCCTAGTTTTTCCCTCCTGTTCCCACCCACAAGTTGTGTAGTTCATTTTCAATAAAGTATCTACTGAGTACCACTGCTGCATTTGTTCACCCTTTGTCCCTCCATTCCTGTGACCTCCTTGTTTTCTATTCCAAGCATTGTCTTTCTTGTTGTCAAATTTTAGTAGCCCTTTGGGCTATAATTGATATATATTGACATACTTGAATTTGTATATAATATAATATAAAAGGCATTAAACTGTATTTACTTAAATAAATATCAATATCACTGCTGAAAACGTTTAGTGTTAACATTTTATAACTTTGTAAATTTAAAATTACAAATATCTAAGTGTTAATATATTTAAAAACTACTATAATTGTTAGATGTTTATTAAATATTATTGCTTTAAATTTGCTTCTTTAAAATTTCATGACTTTTCACTATTAGTGGGTTTTTTTAATCCCTGTTAAAGTTTCAATACATAAAATATACTTAAGCTTATAAAACAATAAGGATTTAAGCACTCTACCTCTTGAGCCAAAGTGCCCCTTCTGGCCTTTTCTATATATGTCGTGCTGAGGAATCGAACCCAGGGCTTCATGTATAGGAGGCAAGCACTTTACCTCTAGGCCATATTCCCAGGCCCCTGTTGATTTTTCTATTGCTTTCATTTTTCATTGGTATTATTGTTTTGGTGTGCTTAATTATATTCTTGGAAGAGATAGAAGTCAAACAATTGCATAATTTGGCTTTTAAACTTTGTAATATTTATCACTGTTAATATGCTCTAAGAACTATGTTAAGGATTTGGTAACCTTTATTTCACAGTTTTCATGTCTAGGTTGTACTTGCTACTTCATATGGTATATCACTCAAATTGTTTTTGAACTGAATGTAACTTAGAAATTTTCAAATATATAGTAAAAGATAGTAAAACAATAACTTCCAAATGCTGAGAGGAAATAATGCACAATTCAAATGTCTACACTCAAACTATCAATGTACTTTACTTTCATAAAATTATCCAATGTCACCAACATTTTACTTCTCCTTTAATTTTCATACAACACCACTGGATAAAACTGTATTATCTCCTAGTAAGAAACCAAGGAAAAGGATGTTATAGCATCCAGGAAATAGGGGGACTAAGCCAAGAAATATATGAGGAGATACACAGGATCCACTCTGCTGCATGTGAAAAGAACAAAGTTAGAGACTAAGAGAGGTATCCCCCAAGAAAATTAATTTCTATGGCAGAAAGATCCAAAGGAAAGTCCTGAATCTGAATTTTGCTCAAACACAGTTAACAAATTACAGATGTGTGTTATAAGTCCATGCTTGTTGTGGTGGAGCCAAAAGATTTGCTGAAAAATCCATGCAACTTAAAATATCTTTTTCTTTTTAAAAATATTTATTTATTTATTTATTTATTTATTTATTTATTTATTTATTTATTTATTGTCAAACTGATAGACAGAGCAGTTACAGTTTCACACGTTAAGCTTTGGATACATTTCTTGTACTTTTTCATGTTTCTAGTTCTTGAGTAGCTCCTATTTTGGGCTTCACACCTTGGAATTTCTTAGGAGATACACTGAGTATACCTGGACCAATGTGATAGAAGAGTAAAGGAGACCAGTTTTATTTTCTTTTTAATTATCTTTCAGCAATTGAACAAAGGGGCTTAAATTCAACTTGGCAGTTTATACATACAGTGTAATCAACCCAAAATTCTCCCTGAATCTCTGAGAGCTCTTAAAAATAACCAAGCTATAGTTCCAATATTACCATTTTCTTACACTGCAACCTTACAAGATGTTCTTTAAAATTAACTTTTTAGTATGAAAAAAGATAAAATAATACTATAATGTTAGAGTGCTTAAAGATTATGAGTAATTTTAACTAAATCACATAGAACTGTGCCTGACAGACAAGAATTTTAAGTGCACAATGGCTATTACTATATTTTCAGAAAAGGATTCTAGAAGAGACAGGTCAAAAGAAATATAATATGTATAATGTGTATAATATGCTACCTCCTGCCCATTTTGCCCTGCCATATTCTATAAAGGTCCTATGTTGCTCTTATCTAAACTATACAATTTACCCAAGGTGACAAAGATGGTAGCTATTAGAGATTTATTTGTATATGGGCTTGTCAGACTTAAAAGAATGTGTGCTTTTCACTAAAATATCCTACCCTGAATTCTATTAATGTATCATCAGAGATTAATCTATCAGATCAAAATCTTTTTTTCCTGATCCCTATATATCACTTGGAAAGGAAGAGTCCTTTGAGGACAGGGTATAACTAAAAGACAAATGTGTGATCAGAAGAATTAAGAAACACAGCCTCAGGAAATTTGGCTCCATATAGATTGATCTATCACAGAGAATGCCAAGAATGAAGTATGCCCAACCAGAAACCAAAAGCATGGGGATGAGGAGGAGGAATAATGAGAAAATCAAAAGGACCACTTGGCACTATATGAATGAACTCCATAAAAGGCCCTATCGAAATTGAGCACCTCCCATGCCAAACATTTCAATTTGTAGTCATGTTAGAAATCTTAATAAATTATTACTAGTGTTGCAAACATTGGAAGTTTAATTAATTAACAATTGAGACTATCAATAATTTGAACTGCATATTGTATGTTCTGCGGAAATATAAAAGGATATATAGGAATATACAGGAATATAACCTGTACTTTCAAGGAGTCCAGGTGATGCTACTATTAAGACAATTGATGTGCACTGGTGGCTCATGCATGTAATCCTAGCTACTCAGGAGGCTGAGATCTATGGACCGCATTTCAAAGCCAGCGGAGGCAAAAAAGTCTCTGTGACTCTTATCTCCAATTAACTATCAGAAATTCAAAAGTGGCACTATAGTCCTAAGTGGTGGAGTGCTAGCCTTGAGAAAAAGAAGTCCCTGTGTACGTGTCCCAGGACAGGCCAAAACACAAGACAAAAAAACAAACAAAAAAATAAAGACAGTGGAGACAAGGAAGATATTAGGAATGCATTGCAATGTCTGAGAAGTATCTGTTGAGTGGCATTTACAATGTCTGTGGAAGGAATTTAGAGAGCAAGACACCATGAAGTGCCAAGTACCCGAGAGTGCCAAGATGTGTTGAGGGACAGTGACTTGATTTATACATTCTTGAAGTCATGGCTAAGCAACTCTGGTATAATGCCTCTGGAGTTAAATTTTGAAAGTATATTAGTGCATACTCCTAGAAACTGGAAGAGAATAATGATTGCCACAGGTGAGGACAGGGATGAGAAAACTGGAATATGACAAAAGGGTACAAACTCATTTATAACATAATTTCTGGAGACCTCATGTACAGATGGGTAGTAATGAATGTGTTAATTTCATTGTGGTAAAGTAATCATCACATAATGTGTAAGTATATCACATGAACATATAGAATTTTCAATTATCAACAAAATAAAAGAAAATGGATTTGAGTTAGGAATGAAGAGAAGGCAGGAGTTTGGAGAAGGCAAAGAAATAAATTTATACATGAGAGTGCCAAGGTATGTTGAGAGACAGTGACTCAACTAAAAATGTGAGCCTAGCTTGAGAAATTCTGAAGGTAAGCCTGGGAAAATAGGTTGGTGTTGAATGACTAAAAATGAACTTTAAATATCATAGTAGAAACCTTAACTTAATCCTCTAATAGACAGAAACCACTAAAATTTGGGTTTCATTGCTTGTTTGTTGTTCTAATCAAAGAAGAATGATCAGATTTTCATTTTCCATGATTTCTCTCCATTTGGATCTATTTAAAAAATAAAATCACAAAATCCCAGGAAGCTCTTTATACATAGTGATATGCTAATCCTAAAATCTACATGGAAAGACAGGACAATAACTAATTCTGAAACCCCGAAAAAGATTTTTTAATCACATTACCCAATCACAAATATCCCTATGTTACAATAGCACTTAAAGCAGAAGAGAGAAACTGGAGATAGGTTTGTACACATATGGTCAGTTGAGGTCTAACCATGGTTCAAAAGCAATTCAATGGAGATAGACACTCTAACAAGTGGTGTTAGAATAATTGGATATCTACATGGGAAATGGGGCCGTTGATCCATGTCTCACATTTTTATAAATAATATTAAAAATTCTAAATGATCACATACCTAAAAGATACATGTAAAAATAGAAAACTTGGCCAAGCACCAAAGGCTCATGCCTGTAACCCTAGCTATTCAAAAGGTTGAGTGAGGGGCTGGGGATATGGCCTAGTGGCAAGAGCGCTTGCCTCGTATACATGAGGCCCTGGGTTCAATTCCCCAGCACCACATATACAGAAAGCGGCCAGAAGTGGCGCTGTGGCTCAAGTGGCAGAGTGCTAGCCTTGAGCAAAAAGAAGCCAGGGACAGTGCTCAGGCCCTGAGGGACAGTGCTCAGGCCCTGAGTCCAAGCTCCAGGACTGGCAAAAAAAAACCCAACAAAACAAAACACAAAAGGTTGAATGAGATCTGAGGATTGCAATTTAAGACTAGTCCAGGCAGGAAAGTCCATGTGGCTCTTATCTCTGATTAACCAATAATAAAATCTGTAAATAAATAAAGACTGAAGTGGAGCTGTGGCTCAAGTGGTAGAGTGCTAGCCTTGAGCCAAAAGCTCCTGGATAGCACTCATGCCTGAGTTCAAACACCAGGAGAGTCATAAAAGGAACAAATTGAAAAAGAAATGTGCTTGCTGCCTTACATATGAAACTGTTACCCCTCGGTAATTCATTTTGACAATAAAGGAAAAAAATAAATAAAATAAAATAAATGATATATCTTTGAGAAGAAAACTGTAATGATTTAGTTTATCCAAGAATATTAAGACTCAATTCATTTTAAAATATCAATTAATTTGACTTCAATATTTTTTTTGTCAGTTGTGGGGCTTTTATTCAGGGCCTGGGTGATGTCCCTGAGGTTTTTTGCTCAAGGCCAGCACTCTACCGTTTTGAGACATAGTGCTACTTGACTTTCTCATGAATAATTGGAGATAAGAATCTCATGGACCTTCCTTTCCAGGCTGGATTTTAAGTGACATCCTCATATCTCAGCATTCAGAGTAGCTGATTATAGGCAAGAGCCATTGACATCAATTTTTAAATTTTTTTCAGGAAATTCTCTGAGAATGAGCATAGGATCTTTGAATAGGGCAAAATATTTACAATCTACATGTATTATTATAATAATAAATACATATCAGGAGTATATAAATACTGTGAAAATTCAGTAGCATATAAACAATACCACAACCATCAAAAATTAGGCAAAGCATCTTAAAAGACACTATATAAGAGAAAATATGTGGATAGCAAATAAGCATATGAAATTCTCTCATTAAACACTGAGACAATAGAAACTTGAAATACCACTGCACATATATAAAAATGCCTTAAACTTTCATTGATTTTTTTTTTACATTACCAAAATAAGTTATATATGTTGATTGTATACAACATGGTGTTTTGAATGTGGGATGACTCAACCAAGCTAATTAACATATGACTTACCACAGATAACATTTTGGGGCTGAGATCATTTAAAGTCTTCCTTAGTAGTAAATAATTTAACTGGTTTTCTACACCTCCCCCCTTTATTTTGTTGCTGAGAGTTGAAACCAAGGACTTGTGCCCAGTAGATATTTTACCACTGAGCTACATACATAGTAACCTGGTTTAATATTTTTAAAATCTCACAGTAGCAAATGTGTGTTAAGGAGCAATAGCCACTATTCATAAAGGGCTGGGAAGAGTTCAAAATAGTACAGATACATAGGAAAATAATTTCCAAGCTTTCTTAGCATATCACCAAGCAATACCATGACTAAATATTCCCCCACTGAAGTAATGAATGTTCTGAACACCTGTACAAAGCAACCATCCAAAAGCAACTGTGAATTCAGACAACAGTGTAAATTTTTTATGAAAGCATTTTGCTGAAGGAAAGAAATCACATTCTAAAGGGTACATGTTTTTGATACTCTGGAAAATGGAAAATTATTTGAGATAGGAAATAAATCAATATTTGCCAAAGTTTGGGGATGTAGAGATGGGTTAACTATAAAGAATCATATAAATAAAATGAGAAAATTATGCTGTTCTGTAGAATATTTCATTGTTTGTTTTTACCAAAACACATGATAACATAGCAGACATAGAGAAGAAAATTTATTATGTGCAAAAATTATAAACACTTCCATTCCATGTTAACTATAATGTTTTTTCTAATCAGAAATATTTTAACTCTAAGGAATAAAATAGTTGATATATCTCTTATCAGGTTAAGAACATAAATCTAACTCAACTCACAATCCTTTTTCTTTCTTATTCCCCTTCCAAGGTCATTAGAGACAAAGACATTTGGTTCTAATCTTGGCCCATTTAATTTCTCCTCCTGCAGAAAGGCATGACTACTTTGTGGTTCTCTTTGTGTCGCTCAAAGTATATTGAGAATATCATTAGTTTTGAAAGTGGTTCTCAAAAATTTCCAAAAGCATCAAGTAAGTACTTAAACAATCATTGAATCAATCAATCTCTTTAGCTTTGTTTTGTATAGTGTTTCCTAAATTTAATTGATATCAAAATTTCTCCTTCATGTAAATATTGCAACATTTTTAGAGCTTGTTCATGAAATAATAAAACTTTGAAAAGCACAGATGCTGAAAAACGTGTGTGTGTGTGTGTGTGTGTGTGTGTGCGCACGTGCATGCACACATGCCAATCCTGGGGCTTGAACTCAGGGTCTAGGTATTGTCCCTGAGCTTTCTTACTCACAGCTACTATTCTACTACCTCTGGCTTCTTGGTGGTGGTTATTTGGAGATAAGATTCTTATGGACTTTTTTCCTTGGGCTGGCTTTGAATTGTGATCATCAGATTTCAGCCTTCTGAATACAACATGGGCCATTGACACCATCTGGAATATACCTTTGTACTTTGAGTAGCTCAAGACTAACTTGGAGTTAGAAAAGCTGTTGGTTCCTAAGGGATTTGAGAGGTTTGGGTGTATTTTTATTACCTATTTTGAGACCCTGTGATAGTCATGAAGCTTATGTGTATATGTGTGACTCTTACAAAATCACAAGGTACATGATTCAGTCCCAGAGAGGGGCCATAGTTGGACAAACCCAGTTCTTGCAACAAAAACTAATTTCAGAATAATTTGGATTTCCAAAGTTTTAAGTACCACAAAAGGAATGGGTATTCCATACATAATTGTTTGGAATCTATTTTTCCACTGGGATGTATTTGTATTGAAATCACTTCCACTCTTCTCTCCACCCCCTACCCCCAACCCATACACATACATTTTGCTTTTCTTTCCTTTTTGTGCTGATAACCAGTGCTTGATTCCTGGACCTTGAAATCTTGCTTGGCTTTTTTCCTGTTAAGGCTAGTGGTCTACCATTTGAACCATAGATCTGGCTTTTTGTTGGTTAAGTGGAGATAAAAAATCTCAGATTTGTCTGCCTGAACTGGCTTTGAACTTCAATAGTCAGATCTCAACCTCTTGAGTAGCTACGATTATGGGCATGAACCAGGGTGACCATCCTCACCTCTCTCCTGAATGACTTCTGACAATCTCCTCCAATCTTCGCTGTCTTGTCTGGATTTCAGTTTTCCTTCTCTAGTCATTCACTCCTGAATTGCCATTACTGAAGTCTATGAAGCCTGGTAAAGTAAGACTTCCCTTCTGAAGGAAAAGAGGAAAAACAACAGTAGGACCAGGCAGAAGAGAAAATTAGAAAGCAGTCATTGCTAATATGTATTCCATTGCAAACTAGAAAGGGGGTACACTCCCCTAGAAGAAGCGATTTTAAATCACAAATGATCAGGCAACATTACAGAGACGAGCACACAGAGCTGATTAATTTACTGTGACCATTGTAACCAACTTTAAACTGTAAATAAAAGAGAGGCTAAAACTCAGAGATTATATCAGTCAAGGATGAGTTAGAGAAGCTAAGTTTGGAAGAAACAGAATTTGGGAAAGGGGCAGAAATTGGGCCTTACAATCTTACTCAGTTGTAGGAGTTTCTGAGGAACAGATTATTCAGAAGATGGGAGTTGAAATATCATGGGTATTTTACCATTTATTCTCGCTGAAGATTGGGCAGGTGAAACTTTGGAACTGTTAATATTTTCTGAGAAGTCAAATAGAATCATGGAATCATTCTGTGGCCCATAGAGTGATCGATGGCAAGGCCTTGCATCTGTATCCACCACCTCTGTGGATTCACAACCAAGTGTGCAGGAGTACACCTGCACAGCCATGGTCTTAGAAAGATGACACTAGAAACAATAACCAGGTAAGGTTGACGAGAGTAAAAGTAGGCTGTGCTGGCCTACTGAGTGTCTACTCCTTCTTTGGAAGACTTTTCAGAATGGAATGATTACTCTCAGAGCTCTGCAGTCTATATCAGAGCTCCTGAAGTTTCTCATTGGATGATTACTCTACATTGAAAAAGACCAGATTCTAACACCAATAGAGTCACACAGAGCAGTCTATCATAGTGACTATTAATGAAATTTATAAATAGACATATATCCTTTCTGGTTAAAAATAGTATTCATATTACTTAAATTTAACAAGCTTTGGTGGGGGAGGAGGGAAGTCCACTGGTGTAAAGGATTGCATCAGATATTTTCTCTCTCTCTCTCTCTCTCTCTCTCTCTCTCTCTCTCTCTCTCTCTCTCTCTGTCTCTCTCTCTCCCTCTTTTTTTATTCCTATATAAACACAGCCCCCAGATTTTATGCTTTTTCCAGTAGATTTCAAAACACATCTATACTAGCTACAAGCAACTTTGTTCCCATTTCAACATCTCACAATGGGAAAGTATTGTTTGAATAGATCTTATAAGATGTAAGCATCAATAAAGCTGGAGGCAGTGCTGGGTAATGTTTAGAAAACAAAGCTTCAGAGCTTTCTGGGTCCAAACTGTGGCTTCTATTTCTTGAGAGTTTAGGTATCGTGAGGTAAGGATTTGCTATTTATGTTCCTCAGCCTTTTCTTCACAAATTTCAAATAACAACTAATCTGTACCCTGTAAGGTTTCAATAATTTTATATAAAATATGTGTTAGGCACCTGTGATTTAAAAAACAGAAAGCTTAAATAAACAAATGATATGAGGGGCTGGGAATGTGACTTAGTGGTAGAGTGCTTGCCTAGCTTGCATGAAGCTCTGGATTCAATTCCTCAGTACCACATAAACAGAAAATTCCAGAAGTGGTGCTGCAGTTCAAGTGGTAGAGTGCTAACCTTGAGCAAAAGAAGCTCAGGGACAGTGCCAAGCCCCAAATTCAAGCCCCAAGTTTGGCAAACATAAATAAATAAAAGAATAATTTCAGAAAATATCAGTGAGATTCTCCCATTTGCACCTGTAAGTACATTATAAGAACTATTCCAAGTAAAAAATTTGAAGTTAGTTTTAAATTTTCCATCTTCTTTCTTTCCTACCAATTAAAACACTTATATCCATCTTTTTTTTTTTTTTTTTTTTGGCCAGTCCTGGGCCTTGGACTCAGGGCCTGAGCACTGTCCCTGGCTTCTTCCTGCTCAAGGCTAGCACTCTGCCCCCTGAGCCACAGCACCCCTTCTGGCCCTTTTCCATATATGTGGTGCTGGGGAATCGAACCGAGAGCTTCATGTGTAGGAGGCAAGCACTCTTGCCACTAGGCCATATTCCCAGCCCACTATATCCATCATTTTTAATAATTGCCTACAAATAGCTCAAAAAATTAAACATACAATTCCAGAACCAGAATATTTCAATTAGCATTATATTGTAAAGAGCAGGTAATCTGGAGTAGTTGTGAACTGACACAAATAACTTCCAGTGACTGAATGAGTAGTTTAAAATCAGTGAATTAAAGGAAAAGGTCCATTCCAAAACCTAAAAATTTAGATAGCTGTTTTATTTCCCTATATATTGTTAAGTCCGATTGATTGCACGAAGTCCTTCTTAACTACAGCTTCAGAATCTGCATTTTTGCCTTGTTAATACAAGTTCAGTCTCCTGTTTTTGGATCTTTTTTGTAGCCCTGTGCCCTGTGCCCTGTGTCCTTTTTTGGTACAATATGTAAAACCTTGTAGCTCACCACTGTGACTCCACTCACATAGCATGGACTCCCCATTGCTTGCTTTTTCCCTCCTTCTATAAAATTGTTAATTTATAAAATGCTTGGAAAGAAAAAGGGCTTGGGGAGAAAATAGATTTGACTAGCATAAATTGGATTGATTTTTAACTCACACTTAATGGTATTTGATCAATATTATTAGTATTGACACGTACTTGTTAGCTAGTATTGAGTGCAAATTAACTGAAATGTTTTCCTGATTTCTCTGTTTCATAAAGACATAAGGTTATTGATTGATCCTATATAGTTAAGATCATTTGATATTAATGGCTTATTTTTATTTACTCACATTACTCAGCAAAAATCAGATTTAAGCTACTCAGTAGAAGGCCAAATTGACATCTGGCTACCCACCACATTTCACTTATAACTTGTATGACTCCTAATCAAAGACCGCACTAAATGGCCAGACAATGAGAGATATCTAGAAGTGATATCATCCTCAGAAACAGATTTCTGAATGTGATAAAAATACATAGCATATATTCAGCCCCTGCTTAGTTATACTTAAAAAAGCTACAACAAATTGCCTGAAATTCGCCCTTGTTGAGGCAGTGCCTCTGATGGCCAGTAGATAGCACTAAAGATATTTCAGTAAGTAAAGAGCAGCATTTGTTGTGGTTATTATTCTGCCAGGGAAACATTAGACAAGTTCATTTTAGATCAGCAGAGGAGAAAAAGAGAAACCCCTAGATATTTAGAAATTGGGATTTTAAAAAACAAACCTTGGTGGTAGCTTAATGTAATGTAATGGTATCTGGGCTTTATCATCTCAGGAAAATGTGTTCATTTGTTTTCCGATGCACTTTTTTTTGAAGGTGGGAAGATATCACACACTTAATACCCATTGATATAAAACTTAAGGGCAGCACTTGCATGGCAACGCTGAGCTCCAGGTGCCAGTTGAGTTGAACAAAAAAATGAAGGCTAAAAATGCCATATCTTTTAGTACTCATTGATCCTAAGAAAGAACATGGTTTAAACAGCACATGTGTTTCAAGATGTGAATTAGAATTTATTGAAGGCAGGTGGAATAGCAATTTGATATGCTGACACCTACAAGTATATGGAGCTACTTCTATGTTCTGGCAATGAGGATGGCTTTGGTGTCAGGAGACATCTGTGTACCACATAGTAAAGAATTTTCGTGTGTGTGTGTGTGTGTGTGTGTGTGTGTGTGTGTGTGTGTTTATGTGTGCAGCACTAGGGCTTAAACCCAGGATGATCTTGCTTGGCTTTTTTGCTCAAAGCTGGTACTCAACCATTTGAGCTGTACTTCAACTTCAGGCTTTTTGCTAATTAATTACATAAGTGTCTCACCAACTTTTATATTCAAGCTAGATTTGAACCACCATCCTCAGATCTATTTCAGTTTTTTGAGTAGTTAGGAATACCAGTGTGAGACACCAAAGCCTCACATAATTTTGAATCATTATCCATATGGAAAATGTTTGAACATTGTCATGTATCCGTACTTCCCTGCTTCTGTGTCTATAAAGGTGGTAGATATTCAGAATCCATACAAGCAAATTGAGACAGGTTAGGTGTCAAGAGTCAGATGAGTGTCATTCAAGGACCTATCAAGGGAAAATTGGAGGTACTTGAGCAAGGAGAGGCCAGGTTAAGAGAAAAAGGCACCTGAAAACTCCTTCATGCAGAAAATTGGGTATGGTGATGGAAAAACCAGCTCTAACAAAAATTAGGGGATGGGTTTTTATCCTCTATCCTGTATGGCCCAACTTCAATCTTTCTGCTGCTGCTGCAAACCATTTAATATGGAAAGACACACACACAAACACACACACACACACACACACACACACATTCATACTTGGGGTGACTGACTTTTTTATAGCTCAAGAAGTCTGAATTTGGTCTCAAATTGCCTAAAACTAGCCTGTGAACTACCTATCATGTTAGCTATTAAATTGGTTTCTGATATAATCTGAGATACGTTGGAGCACTTTCATCCAAAACTGCATTATCAGCATGAGTGAGAAAATCTGAGGTAGAAGGTAACTTTAGGGAAGTCTTTTTTTTTTTTTTCATTCTGAATTTTTGTCTTCCTCTCCTGGAACCCTAAATATTTTCAAACAAGAAATATCCATTCAGTTGTCTAAGGCAGTATTCTGTACCTTTGTTTCCCTTTCATTCTCACATTAACACAGGCAGTATATGCTCCACAGGGTCCTACAACCCACAAGGTAAGCCCAGCCTGGCCAAAAGAATCAGTGAACCAGGTAAAAAGCCCTGATCTGGTAAGGCTTGGCTGTGTGACTGTGTGAATGTGGAAACATCCTTTTCCTTCTACAATACTTCCTCTATACACTGAGTAAGATGTCTCAATTCTACCTGTCTGTGTTGTTTTTGTCCTACCTTCTCCCCTATATATGAAGCAACATTCAAAGCAGGTTAAGTAATCCCCTCAGTGGTGACATCCATTGTGTCTGACATACAAATAGAGAATGTGATTTCTATGTTATTCATGCATACACAAACAACATCTAGGAACAAACATGAAAAGGTAATGACGAGTTTACAAAATCTGATTTGCAAAGATGGAATACTATGACCACCTAGGGGGAAGCTTGCTTCATCTTTTCCTTCCCCTAGTTTCTCCTCAGCTACTGATACTTGGTGTCAACTTCCAAAGCCCCTGGTTACCCCCTTTTAATATCCAGAATAAGTAACGAGAGAGTGCTGAAGTCACCAAAGGAGAGCAGAAAAGTAGTTTCACCCCAGATGAATATTTGATTTATGTTCAAACCTGGAGTAAATATTTATGCCCTGCAACTTTATAAATCTTCTAGTCATGTACAGATATCTATTAATAAATATGTTCTCTCCTGAGAAGAATGTATAGAGCCAAGAGTGCTAACCATTCTAATGATATTCTGTTAAAGCATCAATGCATTCTACCTGTTCTTTGCCAGTTCCACAGGGGCAGCAAAAATAATAGGAAGGAAAAACAAGGCAGAAGGGAGGAAAGATGGGAATAAGGAAAAGAGGAGGGAAACAACTTGCTGGTAGAGCAATAGCTTTGGATTCTGACTGGTGTAAACTGTGAATGCTTAAGCTTATCCTCAGAGACAGTTAAGTCTCCAGTGAATCTATTATACAATTGGATTTGGAGTTCAATATAATACAACATTTTCTTCTGTGAAATAGTGACTCAAGAATGTTCAATTACTTAAGAAGAGTGGGAACACAAAAGGAATTTAGTTTCTAAGGATTACTACCAAAAACCCTACTGAGCTTCTCAATGCAGAGTTATAAGAGTCAGGAACACTAAGTACTTCTTTTTCCATGGTCTAAATGCTGTCATGCCCTCAAATCCTGGGGCCCACTTCTCTGAAGGCTATGCATTAGATTATGTCGGGTCATTCTCCTCACCTCTCATCCTTGTAAAATTATTGCCAGGTTGATGCTTCAGGCTTAGTAGAGTAGAATATCTTGTCTTGATAATAATATAGATCCTGTGCCTTTTAGCATTCATAGATCATTCCCACATCTCTTATTAGCTACAGGTTCATTCATTCACTACATCAAAACTTTTATAACTTATAGCAGGGGGGAAAGTACCTGAGGCAGAAGGATAGATTGCAAAGAGTGTCAGCACACAGAGAATCTCAGGCCTTCAATCAAGTTACATATTTGCCCATGGTTCTTTATGTGACCTGAAGCAAGTCACATAACCTTTGAATCCTGTTTCCTTAAATGTAAAGTAAGAAAGATGGATAATTTCTCAAACCCATTGCATCTGAAATGCCAATTTTCATTCTATATTCCTGTCTGCTTTCTGGTAATGATGCTAATGCACAGTAGCCTATGGAAAGGTACATACAGAGAAGCACACACACACAAAAATATGCCAGTTGCCAAATCTGTCCTCAAAGCATTGAACATATGCATATAAGTCTCTCTCTTAAAACAACAACAACAACAAAAACAAAAACTAGAATCACCAGGCACTGGTGACTCACACCTGTAATCCTAGCTACTCAAGAGGCTGAGATCTGAGAATCATGGTTCAAAGCTAGCCTGGGCAGGAAAGTCCATGAGACTCTAATCTCTAATAAACCACTCAGAAAACTGAAAGTGGCACTGTGGCTCAACTGGTAAAGTGCTAGCTTTAAGCTGAAAAACTCTGGGATGATGCCCAGGCCCAGAGTTCAAGCCCCACATTGGACAAAATAAAATCAAATAGGGCTGGGGATATAGCCTAGTGGCAAGAGTGCCTGCCTCGGATACACGAGGCCCTAGGTTCGATTCCCCAGCACCACATATACAGAAAACGGCCAGAAGCGGCGCTGTGGCTCAAGTGGCGGAGTGCTAGCCTTGAGCGGGAAGAAGCCAGGGACAGTGCTCAGGCCCTGAGTCCAAGGCCCAGGACTGGCCAAAAATAAAAAAATAAAAATAAATAAAATAAAATAAAATAATGTGACAGCCAATTTGGTGGGTTCTGCTAGATGAAACAAACCTTGTTAGCCTGGCACTAGTGGTTCATCCCTATAATCCTACCTATTAGGAGGCTGAGATATGAAGATCATGGTTTGAAGCCTGCCAGCCCAGACAGAAAAGTCCATAATACCCATTTCTACTTAACTACCAAAAATCTGAAAGTGAAGTTGTGGCTCGAGTGATAGAGTGCTAGCCTTGAGCAAAATACTCAGCGACAGTGAATTCAAGCCCAGAATTGGCAAAGATTAAAACAAACCAAATAGTATTTTTCCCTTCATACTTGTGAAAATTCACTCTTGGAAAATGATCCAATTCTCTAGTTGTTAAGTTGACTGTAAAAGAGAAACAGTGGTGTTATGTTTCTCTCAATTCTTCTAATCTGTCAGGAAAGTTTTAAATACTTAAATCCCAAACTCAGTTGAGTGTATCCTTAAGAAATTCTTGCATGCACATCTCTCCCCACCTTTCTTTCTAGTCACCATGGTCTGCTCCTTATGCCACTTCCTCTTCAAGGCTCCTGTTGTGTTACCACTACATAAGATCTTTATGTCTCTTGCTGTATAACTTGTCTACTCTAAAAATGTATTAAGACTCCATATTTCTTGCAATTAAGTCTAGACTACTCAGCTTGACATTTCCAGTTGTCTGTCTAACTCATAACCTACCCTTATTTTCAGTTTTCCTCAACACATTCCCTCCACCCATTTTTTGTTTTGTTTTTTGTTATTCTTCAATCTAAAGCTCTCCCTTCTGTGTTTGCTCATATTATCCCTCCCATGCAGAACAGTGTTCCCCACTTTACCCAACATAAATGTAGCCTGACTGTTCTTAGAAACTGATTCAACTCATACTTCATCTCATATTTGTTTTATTATTAAATCAAGTAGTTGTACCAAAGTGATTCAATTCAACATGTCAGTTTATGACTACAATGCATCTTGATCAAGGTTATCCCATCCATCATTTTTCTCCTTTCTCTTCCAACACAGCCCATCTCTTCAAGTTGTTGTGTCCCATTTCACAAATGCATGTTGAATATTCTGCCTGTTTTTGCTGACTCTTCCTCTCCATTTGTCTGCTCCCCACCTTTGATTCCTCCTGTTTGAAAACACATGTTCCAGCTTCCAGATATTCATTTTATTAGACTGTAAGTTAGTTGTTCATAGAAGTTAAAGCATTGGAATTCTCCTAAATATATAGTATACTCTGATATGGCCTTGTCTAAGAGGCACCCATGTTTCCCTGAACCCATATTTTCTCCCTCCAGCTGCAATAAATAGTACTTACACTTCTTATTGTCTGCTGTGTTTTGTTCATTGAGTCTGTTCCTGATTGATCTCTACCTGCTTTTGGAAGATAGAGAATACATTAAATGTTTCTGTCTATCTTTCTTCCTCTCAGCTCCTTTCCTAGTTGTTGTTTTTTTAATAATCTTTCCCATTCTTACCTTTTTTCTTTTTCTTTTTTTAATAATTTGTAGCATAAAATTAGGGTGTCAAGAAAATGATCAGTAGTCACTTTATAAACAAGCACAATGATGTCACACTTAAGCCGCTGTGATTCATGTTTCTTCTTTTTTATACAGCCTGAGCACTGAAACAGTTTAGTTCGTTTTGAATTCAGCACTCAGTAGTCCATTTGTGTGTGTGTGTGTGTGTGTGTGTGTGTGTGTGTATACTTGTGGTTTAAAATATCCAAGTTTATGATCTAATTTTAAATTTTAAGTACAAGCTTTCTTAAAGGCACAAACATTAAGATATGAATAAACTCAAATAAAATTTAATAATGATTAAACTCCCAACTTACTTGTTTCATAGTTACTTATTGTGATATGCTTAAGTCACACAGTTCTCTTGCAGAGACTTAGAGAAGATGGAATTGCAAATTACTAAATTGAGAAGGAATTTAACCCTCTAGCTTTGCTTGGGGTCAGCTGAGGTCAGGCAGAAACATTAAGCCTGAGACTTTGAAGTTTGCAATTCTGTTTGCCTTTCTTTCCTCTTAGCTGCATGCTTTCTACTAAGTATGACTTCTTTTTGAGTCAAATCCTTTCCACAAAGTCCTGTTGTTTTCTTAAATGTTGTCTGTCAACAAAATGAATCTCTGTTGAGGTACCCAGAGTCAGACAAAAAAAAAAAATTCAACAAACACAGACATCTTCCAACTGTTTCAATAACCTTATTTATGCCTCTAAGACACAATGCTTTTCTAGATCAGCTAGAACTAGGCTCCAGCCTTTGGTAAAAAGAGAGCATTTTTGTGGGGTTCAGGAGTGAAGTGAATGAACTATAGATTTGGATATGGAAATTTTCCTTTGATTTTGAGTCTGTTTCAATGAAAAATCTAAAAGAAATGCAAAAGAGTTGGTGTGTGTTTTGCTTAAGGAAGGAGAGCTACCAACTCAGGTTTGGCAAACGGGTTGCATAGGAAACATGGCCCTTGCTTTTCTCTCTCTTCCTATATAGACATGGAAATTATTAAAGACATGTTAACCTCCATTCCCAGGGACACAGTCTTCCACAATCACATAGGAATCCCAGAACAATCTGGAATAATCTGTCCTCACTTGGGCAATGTTGCTACAAAAAGTAAGAGGACAAATAGGGTATTTCCCTACTCAAGTCATCCTTCCTACCTTTAGAATGTAGGACCAAGGATGCTTGGCTTCACACATGGTCCTGTGTGCCATTCAAAGAGTTTATGAATCCTCTCTCCTATTTTGAAGTCTGAGGAGTAAGAGAACACTTTTTTCATGTCTTCAGATGACATCCCCAAGCTGCTCTTCCTGTCGTATTTTTCATAAAGCTTGGAAATCAATCTCCATTCTCTTTTCCTCCCCAATGTATTTTCCTTCCGTAAGAACTTTGTGTCTAGATGGAAGGACTAGTGTTGCCTTGAGTGTCCTGTTGAAGCAGCTGCCTCCACTCCTATCTCTGGAGAAGTGAATTCACCTCTTAGGACCTTAGGGTCGGTTTTCGGTTTTCCACCTGTTCAGTATCGGGGTTGATGGATGAGGCTGAAATTTCATTTACGGTGAATATTGTGGCGCCTTTGAGCCTCACTGCCTTTGATCTTCCACTGGATGTCTAGCACAATGGTACTTAGAAGCTGTCTCCAATGGGGAGGTGTTAACAGAAATTAGGTCTCATGATTGAGGTGTGCAACTTCACCACGAATGAAAGATACCACTCTCCAAGAATCCCCAAGTGGGAGGCTGACGCAGTCCTCCTCTAGTTAATCTGCTCCTCCCTCTCCCTGGGCAGAAGGCATCCACAGCATAGCTCTGTTGCTCTCCTGCACTGTGTCTGTCGACATCATTCCCAAACCAGAGTAGCTGGAACAGCCACACCTAGCTGTTTCTCTCACTGCCCTGCCACTATTTCCCACCTTCAGAAATCCTTCTAGCCAGACAAGCAGCCCTGCGTGCTTGCCTGCCCACACAGAGGCCTGGGACACACCTGCTCTGCCCTTCCTTCCCTTTGCCAGCCCCACACCTCACCCCAGAACTCTGCCTTGCTTTTTCTCTACAAACCCCCTGGCTGCTCTTCCACATCACTCCTCCATCCACCGGGGAGATCCTTTCACACCCCCAACCCGAGGCTCCCAGGCCAGGTACGGGAGCCGAGAGCCCTCAATGGGTAGGACTCCAGGCATAGCCTAGCTATTCTGACTAAGAGGAGACACCCATATTTGTGGGGACTCCAAGACTCCAGCTGGCCCGGGAGCGCTCACTTCTGCTAGAGAGCAGCCTGGCCAGGCGAGATCCTGACAACAGTCTTTCACCAGACCGCCCTCCCCCCGCCCCCCACCCATACCAAAGCTTTGGAGCCCTCGCCTGCACCTGCTGGGCGTTCCTAGGCTCTCTCGGACCCTTACCAAACCCGAGTACTGATTGCGACTGGACCCCAGAGCACACTATTATAGCTCTAGCAGTCCAGAACGCTCTTTTCAAGCCCCCTCGCGTTGGGGCCCGGGGAGACACTTCCCGCCTGCCCTCCCTCCCTCCCCTTTCCTCGCCTGCCCACCCACCCACCCAGCCGGCGGTGCACCGCTCAGCACGCCGTTCGGATTCCACGAGGGAAGTGCTGCGCTCTGTCCCCGGCGTCCTCAGTCCTGCTCCCCAAAGTGGAGATGCGCGAGAAGCAGGCGAGGGCGCTCAGCTCCTGAGACGCCGCGCTAGCCGGCACCATGCACCTGCGGCCGCTGCCCCTCGTCGTAGTCCCCGGCTTGCTGCAGCTGGTGAGTGCCGGGCCTGCCCCACCGCCCCACGCCCCACCGCCCCACGCCCCACGCGCGGGGCACGCGTTTCGGCGGGAAAATCGCGAGGGTGCCGGGCTCTAAAGAGGAGCCAGTGGATATATGGAAAATAGGGCGAAGGGCGCACGGAGTGAGGGAGTTTGGGGTGGCCACAGAGGTTGGAGGAAACGACCTGGGGACTCCAATAGAAGGGACTTAGAGGCCGGTGAGGATCGGAACTTTGCGTTTGGGATAAAGTAGGGAGAAAGTGGGCTGAGAAGAAAGCTTTATTGGTACCCGGGAGTACTGGGGTGGGTGTAGATGGACACGGTGCGGATGCTCTGGAAGGTTTTCCTTCAGTCCAGACTAAAAGACCTAGTGACTCTTATTTCTCTCCGGTGTTTTGCCCCGAGGCTCAAAGCAGAGCATCAGGGTCAGGGCAGTGTCGTCTGGATGGAGGAAAACTTAGGTAAAATATTCATTCTAGTGTCATCTTGAATTCCTTTTCGTTTCCCATTTGCTACTGGGGACTGAGAAGGTGTTGTGTCAGCTGGGAATGAAGGATGTAACTTTTCATGCCCAAACTCCACGACGGAGCTCTGACTGGCGCATCTCTAAGCATCCTTTTCCCCGGAAATGCCTTTCTCATGGTGTGGACTGCTTGGGGCCTCTAAAGAATATGAAAAGTACTGAAAGGTGGCTCAGGGAATGTCCGACAACTGGGCGACTTTTTCTGTTCTGAAAGATTTCTTAGAGAGGCTCCACATTCTCCCCCTTCCTATGCATACTTGTTTGCTGTATGTTTCGCTAGTTGATTATATTTAAGCCAAATCCTAAGTAAGACTTCAAAAGGAAACTTTTGACTAAAATTGTACAAGTGGAATTGCTTTGGCTCATTCCTTTTCTGTGATTGATAGCTACTGGTCACTTGACATCTGCCTTGCTAAGGTTGCTACTAAGTGATCATACTCATGATTCGGCATTTCTTTGATCTTCCTCATACTGAAGATTTTGCTTACCTCTGGGTTGTTAAAACCAGGATGAAGAGTCCAGAATAACAATCTATTTTCCTTTTCCCTTGAGAGAAAGTCAAATAATGTATGCAAGTTTTTTCTATGAAAGAAATTATGATATTGTAGAGGCTGGGGCACTTTGCATGTGTTGAAGATAAAAGGGATTCGTAAAAGGCGAAAGAGAAAGACCCCTGATCCTGTGCTCCATTCCTGAGGCAGCAGAGATTTAACTTTCCCTGCACAGAATTAACTAAGAAAATTTTCAGAGACATCAAGAAGATCATCTCTAATGTCCTTGAATGAGCTGGCACAGACTGGCTGTGTATAGTACAGAATATGAAAATAAGTTTCCCATCTAAAACTTTATATATCTGAAATATATGCTACATTAATCTTTTCTGTCCCTTGCTTAAAATTTTTTTAAATCTGATTTCAATGAAAAGTGATTCAACAAAGCAGTAGTTGTGTGGTGTGCCCTGTGGGAATCAGGTGCTTAGATGGGGTCTTCCGAATACCATTAATTTTCCATTCAGTGAGCACGAACTGTGCATCCACTCCATAAGCACTGTTCACAGAGATGAAGAAATAATATTTAGGGAATGTAGGGGCGAGAAGTTGGCTTTTCTGTCAGCTATTGTATTGGAAAGGTTAGATTTGCTCCTTCCCCCACATACACATAATATAAGAAATGCATCTGGAATGGATTATACTCCTTTAAGATTTAGATTCTAATATAGCAGCATAGATTGATTAGTGCTTACGGAAGGTTATGTCCAATTCAAATACGTTTTTGCATTGTGCTGGGGTTGTAATGTGTTTGTTTGTTTTTTTTTTTTTTCTGGAGCACTTTATCATGGTAAGTGAGGTGGGGAACTGCAGCCCTATGATAAGCACCAAGCTTTACACTGCCATCCTCTTGGACAATAAAAGACTGTTTACATTCTCCACATTCTTAGAGCTGTTTCCAGCTTTTTAACACGAGGGGGTGAGGATGTGAAAGAAAAACAGAGTGGCTGAGATTGGTAGATCTAGACTGAAACATTCCCCAAACCCTACCACATGCCCCCCACCCCAGCAGGTAGAGAAAAGGATAGGTCAAGCACCTCAACCTGTCTCCTTGCTCAGTTTGCAGGATGGGTTTACCTTTGTGAGCTAATACTGACTTTCATTGTTAAATCCATAAAGCAAGTGGGTTTCTGTTTTTAATTTGAAGACCAGTATTTTATTTTTGAGGAATCATATTCATCCAAAAGACCTGCCCTCTTCTGAGAAAGATTTCTACCTATAAATAGAAAAAATCCATATACACACATCTCTAGGTGTTTAATTTGTTAGAGTGGGAGGGGTACACTTGAATTACCATTGAAATTAGATTTTTATTTTCTATTTGCATTGCCAGACTGAGACTATACTTTTTAAAAAACCCAACGATTTAAAATGAGTAATAGATTTATTACAGCAAAATGAAAATTTAATTACATGACAACTGCTTATTTAGGGAGCTGTGCCCAAAGAAGTCATCAAAGATATAAACTGTTAGAAAAAACTTGATGGTTTTCTAATTTGTGGATATTGAAAAGTTCTAAGGGAACAATAAGCTTGATAGATCAATGTTACAGGCAGCCTGTAAAGGATGTGGGCATGACGACTGTCATTGCTCAGTTTTCTTGGCTATTGTCTAGCCTTTTAAACAAGTAGTTTGTTTTATCTAATGTGGTTACTAGGCACTTGAAAATTAAAATAATCATCTTGAGTGCATTCTTTTCTTAGTATCCTTATATAGTAATATATTCAATAAAGAATATTCTGTCACCTAATGAAAATTTGGAATTCGAAATTAATAAAACTATAAAATAAGTGATGCTTCATGACTCAATATATGAGGTGAAGACTTCACGAAGGTATCAATTTCTCACAGATTTGTTTGATAATTTGTAACTCCTAATAATGATGATTTTACTTTTAAGTAAAATGTAGACTGTTTAAACTTGAATTTAGATGAATGATTAACTCCAGCTTAAGGTACAATTTTGTAATAATGTAAAAATAAGCTTGATTATTTTTCTCAGATCAAACTGCTGACTTTGGATAAGGAAATCTAAGTTAAAAGTTACTAACACAAATAAGCAATTTTTTAGAATCCTATAATATCACAATACTTGTGATGATGACCAGTTTTATGTTTATAATTGTTCTATGATATAATCGTCCCTGAATTTTTAAGGGTATTTATGCTCATGTTAAAAATTAGTAATTTTCATATTGGTCCATTGTATTTACCAGAATTAGTAACTCGTGGTTATCTTCCATTCAAAAATCACAATTTCCTACCTATTGATCAATAAACATAAAAACAGCATTTACCAGTGTAGGATCAATAGTAGTCTGTTAGCTAGAGGACAATATGGAGAAGAAAATACCACCACATCATGGTGTGATTCAGAGTTAACTGGGCTTTACAACTAACTTCTCCTGACTATCATTAGATTTGACGTTTAAAAATGAAAATTAGGGTCAGACAACTCAATTCCAGACAGATGCTTCCTAATAAAGTTCTATTCCTTTGTACTATTCTGAGATTGTGCTATCTGCTCCAGTTTAAGATGCCTTTGACATAGGAAAGTGGTTCCTCTTGTGAACATATTTTATTGCTTAATAAATTTCTAAATGGAAAAGAAAAGAAAAGAAAAGCTTCCTTAATCTTTGTTCTCTCTCTCTCTCTCTCTCTCTCTCTCTCTCTCTCTCTCTCTCTCTGTCTGTCTCTCTCTCTCTTTCTCTTTGGTGTCCTTTCTCATTAGTGGACAGAATAGTAAATAAGGCAGAGATATTTTTGAACAATCTTTTAGCAGTTTACCTTGACAAAATGTGTATCTCCTGCAAATCAGATGAATTAAGAAATGCTGATTTTTATCATGCAAAACATGTTTTGAGATATACTTTTATAATACATTAGGCACTTTTCATGAAATAAATGGCTAATCAATATAGCTAGAATAATTTTGTCATGTACTGACTGACAACAAGCAAAGGTGGATATAAATGTGTCACAAGCTTGTGATTTTATAAAAGCTCCAGTAGTGTCTCTGTTTACATATTCCACAGATTCCTTTACCTGAGGCTTTGCTGGGTAAGATTTGAAAAAAGAAAAGAATTATAGTCGTATACTCAAGTGTCTATAACCAGGGCTGTGTCAGCATTTCTTTAGGGAATCACATTTCTATCTTACCCATAAGCATTATTTCTGGTTAGAAGCTGGCATTTAATATCTTGATTTGAAAGTCAATTATTTTGAAGATTTTTTTTAATTGCCCAAATTATTCTCAGCATTCACCTATGTGCGTTACTCTCTAGATATCCTGAAGGTATGTGGGCTGGCAGTTCAACAACTAATTTCTGATGATAAAATTAAAAGACAAATCAATAGCTTTTACTTGCACATGATTATAATTTAAATTACAATATTTAAAAACTAGGCTATGTATTCTTTTTCAGCTAACTTATTGTGCTGTTGTATGGTTTTGTAATGCTGTTTTGTAAGATGTTTAGTTGTTTCAAATTTGAGTACCCTAATCAATGTTTTTAATGAGACTTTATTTTCTAACAAGCTTTCTGATTTTTTATTTTATTTTTATTATCTTTAACTTTTATTATCTTTAAGAGTTGCCATTTAACATAGCAGTTTATAAATAGAATATATCTTAATCAATGTTACCCCTTTCAACATTCTTTCCCATTCCTCCCTTTCAGACCTCTTTCCTTACTCTTCTTAATTTTAGGATGATTTTTGTTTTTGGTGATAGGATTAATTATGTGGATGGCAACTCCTTTCCTTGTTCCAAAATCCTACCCAGTAAAAAGTGAGTTAAAGAAATTTACAGTAGAAATTTTCATATTGTAGAAAAAAATTCAGATTGACTAAAGACTTCCATTCTGTCTTATTTTAATTTGTAAAAATCTAGATACAAACCCTCAACTAGATGTTTGCTTCATCAAGTTGTATACTCAGTATACAATAAGGAATCTTGTTTTCTTTATAGAACTATCATTTTAAAAACAGAAAGAAAATCTTGCTATTTTAGCCCAGACGCTGTTGGAGAGAATTTCATTTTTCCTCATGAGATCATTCAAAAAGCCTAAATAGTTGTCTTTAAAACTGTCATTTCAGTTTTGCCTTTTTTAGACATATGGATCTGTAAAAGAAAATTGAGACATTTTTTAAACTGAAACCACAACGATAATTAGCTTTCCATATTCTAACCACTTTCAACTTTCTCTCACACATTTTTTCCTATCCTATTCTCCGAATAAGACTAGAGGATGGAGAAGGCATTATAAATGTTTGCATCTTTGTGTTGAAATGAACATTGCATATGGTATTAAAAGACTGAAATGTTATTTCCAAATAAACTGAATATGCAATAAATATTTATTCTTTCTTGGGCTCAGACTTTACACTTATTCTGTAAGAAGTAGTGAGATCATAGCAGCAAAAAATAGAGCAGGTCCAAGCATGTGAGTGTGAAGTGTGCATGTGTGCTCCTGTGACTGTGCACAGTGCTTTGCACAGTGATATAGCAGCCTCAGACCTTCATCTATATGGTGAAGTCACTACTGATAGATAAAAATGGATGAAAATTTATTTCTAAAGGCTTTTGAAAAATGTATTACAGGGACTGGGAATGTGGCTTAGCGATAGAGTGCTTGCCTTGCAAGTATGAAGCCCTGGGTTCGATTCCTCAGCACCACATACATAGAAGAAGCGGGAAGTGGCACTGAGGTTCAAGTGGTAGAGTGCTAGCCTTGAGCAAAAAAGAGCCAGGGACAGTGCTCAGGCCCAAAGTTCAAGCCCCAGGACTGGCACAAAAAAGAAAAAAGTACATAAAATATATTACAACCACTTTGTTTTTTTCTATGAATTACATCCTTAGTTGCCACACAATTTTTAATATTTCTTATACACAAACAATTGATTTAAGTAAAAACTTTATGTGGTGTTTTGGCTATTAACTGCATCATAAGAGGTATATATGGTTAGAAGTCTATTTATAAAAACACTATGAGGCTGATTAGTGTTTTCTTTGCTTATAGAAAAGGAAAATTTAGGGGCTGGGGATGTGGCCTAGTGGCAAGAGTGCTTGCCTCGTATATATGAGGCCCTGGGTTCGATTCCCCAGCACCACATATACAGAAAATGGCCAGAAGTGGCGCTGTGGCCCAAGTGGCAGAGTGCTAGCCTTGAGCAAGAAGAAGCCAGGGACAGTGCTCAGGCCCTGAGTCCAAGCCCCAGGACTGGCAAAAAAAAGGAAAATTTAGTCTAATAAGCAAAGGAATTAATGAGCACTTATTAAGCACATATAATGAGCAAAATCAATAACATTTAAATTAAAATGTTATATTCAGGGCTTCCCTACCCCTTGTACAACTACTAACTTATAACTATTGTTTCAACTTAAAAATTGACTCTTAATTAAATTACATTACAGATTAATAATGTTCAGAAATCAGAAAACTAGCAAATGATTACAGGGTACCTCAGTTAAATGTACACTATTTAAATCAGAAATGCTTTTTAATTCCAAAGATTCAGGAGTTCATATATAAATATCACAATTTTTGTTGAAAACAAAACCCAAAGCTAGTATATGAAATCTATGAAATACCGAGGAAAAATTCACCATTGATCATAACACTCAGAGATATAATCTGTGTGGTAAGAATGAAAGAGTAATTGTGGAGTTCATTTCAACTGTAAACATCTTAAAAGTCTTTAAAAATGAACATTGAATTTGAATACTTCTGGATTTTGGCTAAAGTAATTCAAAGTCCATAAAACATTTGCATAAGTCTCCTTATACAAGATTATGATTTTAAGTTATCTTATGTAATGACAGCTTTTAAATCTCATCAGTTTACCTTAAATAGCATAACATGTATACTGTATTCATTCAAAGTAGTACTATAAAAATAGTGTCAATGACTTAAAAGGAAAGATCCCACATGTGGTTTATATTGGTGTTCATAACATATGCAATTCTGTTTATTTCTTTTTTTCATTTCATTTCTTTTTCTTTCTTTTTATTTTATTTATTTATTTATTTTTTGGTGCTAATACCAGGGCTTGAATTCAGGACAATGTATTCACTTGTTTGTTTGTTTTTGTTGTTTGTTTTGTCACTCATCACTGGTGTCTTACAACTTGAAACATGCACCCAGTTCTACATTTTTCTTGTTAATTGGAGTCTCCTAGGCTTTTTCTGTTCTGATTGGCTTCAAAGAACCCCTCTTTTAATCTCATTCTCCTGAATAACTAAGATTACATGCATGGGCCACTGGTGCCACATGCATAGTTTCTATTCCAGCATCCTATATTTATTTATGTGTGTGTAGATGTAACTAGTAGTTGGATGAGTATGAATCTGCAAATTTTGAGTGGCTGATCTACACAACAACAGAATAGGGACTGAAAGGAGCCATTTAAGGTAGTAATTTGTAGTATTGATAATAGTATATATTAATGTTTTTCATTTGGGTAGCCCAGATAGTAGATGATTGAGAATAATATGGCTACTGAATTGGAAAGGGAGATGAAGTTCACCAGGCATCTTCTCTGTCGCCTTGGATTCATTGTTACTTCTGATTTAATGACCCAAATTTATACCCCATTTTTTAGTTCACTGGTTAGGTGTGACACTCATGTCTTTATAATTAGGTGTTCATTTTTAACTGAGATGTTTCAACACTGGCCTATTCTTTACATGTTCAAAGGCACACACACCTTTTTTTCTTTTCTTTTTTTTTTGGACATTGGCCTCAGAGCACAAAATATCACAGCCACAGGCAGAGATGAGCACACTCTGGGCCGCCTAGCTGAAAGACTTGAACCCTACTGTGAGGGAGAGGGCAGCAGAGGGAGGCAGGGATGGAAGAGAAGGCAGGTGACAGGGGAGGGGTCGCTGGCTGTGGACCTTTATCTGTTACTCTAGACTTGTTGATTTCCCCCCCCCCCCCATCTTTAAGGTCTGCCCGGTGGGGAGCAATTCCAGAAAGCAGCTTGCCACCTCCACACATTCTAGGGTCCTGCTTCCTTTTCAGAAGAGTTGGTAACCAGATGTCCCTTGCCTACCGGAAGAGGAACAGCCTTTATAAGCCCAAAGAATGAAAGGAAGGCAGTTTCAGCCCCAGCCCAGCCAGTGTTTTCTCCTTGTTTCACAAGATGTTGACGTTGTAAACTTGAAAGCACACTGGAAAGAGAAAATATGTAAATATGAGAGTCTGGGCCTTCCTTTCCCTCCTCTTCTCCTTCCTTCCCAATGCCCTTCTGAAAGTCTGTTGGGAGGCAAGTGACTGTGAGGACAAACCTGGGTCTCTGCTTGCCACTGAAAGGTGCCAAAGACGGCCTGGGAATATGGCCTAGTGGCAAGAGTGCTTGCCTTGTACACATGAAGCCTTGGGTTTGATTCCTCAGTACCACATACATAGAAAAGGCCAGAAGTGGTGCTGTGGCTCAAGTGGTAGAGTGCTAGCCTTGAGCAAAAAAGAAGCCAGGCACAGTGCTCAGGCCCTGAGTTCAAGCCCCGGACTGGCAGAAAAAAAAAAAAAAAAGATTCTCTGAAAGGTGCCAAAAGAGCCCTTCTCAGAGTTCGGTGTCTTTTATTTGACAGTGAACTTTATGGTCCATCTTCTGGATTCTGTAATTGGTTCACAGATAAAATTTAACCCAAGGTGAGTTTGGTAGTTCATGCCTTTAATCCCAGTTTATTGAGAGACGGAAATCAGAAGGATCAAAGTTCAAGGCTAAGCCAGGCACACATTCATAAGACCCCATCTCAACCAATAAAAACTGAGCATGGTGGCACATGGCTGTCATCCCAGCTGCTCAGGAAGTGTAAGTTAGGAAGAGGATGGCCGGGGCCATCCCTGGCATAAATATCAGCTCCTTTTTGAAAAATAACACACAACAATAAAGGCAAGGACCCCTCTAATACACACAGTGGGCCACCGTGAGCCTGTTTGTCCATTCATCTTTCAACGCTAGGTTTCTGTCCATCATCTTCCAGTAGAGAAAGAAAGTAAGGACGCTCCATTCTTGAAAGTGGGGCTCCTGGAAACCCTCTTCTGACTTCAGCCAGCCCTGCAGGGTCCCTTTCTCTGTCCCTATTACCAGCAGAAGGCTCAGTCAGGGACTGACCAAAAAAAAGGCACACATACATTTTACATACACACCTGTGGATCCTGAAGTAACCTTTTTGTTGTCTGGAGTCTATACTAAGACAAGTGACATAATATGAAACATTACATAGTTTGCATGCTTGTCATGTTAGCCTTGAAATGGGGACAGAAGATTAGCTGTTGCATCTAAGTTACAGGTGAGGATACAGAAGCACCAAAGCTTCCAGAGACAGAGTAGCTGCACACATAATCAGGCAAATTATCCAGTAAAGCCATGGGTTCATTGGCAGAACTGTTGAATATGGTAGGGACCATGATGAATATCATCTTCCCAAATAATCATTGTTGACACCCAGTACAGTCAGTGCACATGAACAATGCTATTTCTCTGACATGCACTATAACTTCACAGTGACCACACCAAGGTAAAAACCTCAACATAACACACAGATTCTTGGAGCATGTTCCTCCATCTGGAACTCTGCTTTGACTTCAGACTTTGAGATCACTTGCCATGTTTTCCAGCTTAAGTGTAGCTTTCATATTAAGTCAATGGCCATGTAAGGTGGCTTCATTAGGATCAGCAGACAATTTCCATTCCCTCCATCCCATAAAATCTCTTAAAGTATAGCAGATTGAAAAGATGGAGGTCTGAGAGGGAAGTTCTAGGTTCCAGCACCCCTCATCCTGGTTTCCTAGTGATCAGATGATGGGAATATGAGTAGATGCTTGTGAGGGCTGTTTAGTAGATATTTGTTCTTTCACAAAATGTGAGCATTTTAACATACATAATTTTTCTTTGATAACAGTCTTATTGCTTTCTTTTCATTTTTAACAAGACATCCATTTTATTGTAAATGGAAAAGTGTATGTTATTGATTCTTTACCAAGACCAGATTGCCTTTGAGGATGAACCTTGCTACAACGTATTTAGAGCCACAGGGGTGACATTTGCTTCTGCTAGAAAGCTCTGAACTGATGACTGACAGGCATCAGAATTTGGAAAACTCAACTTCTTTGCCTGAGTCTGGACTACTCTGAAATATGACTGATACTTTGGAAGGTCTCTGTAGGAGCAGCCTAAAATTACATTCCGGGTCTTCATCTGAAATCCCACACTTATGTGGCATTCTTTCATTCTGTTTCTTGCTATCCCACTCTCGTAGCAGATTGCAAGCATTTCTGTTATAAATCTTTTGTATTCAAATACTTACCTCACTGTCTGCTTTTGGGAATCTTGACCTAACATTTTCATTCACATTTTCTTTCAATTCAGAAATTTCTAAGGAAGCCATTATTGCCTCTGCCTGCTTTCTGCCACCTTGCATATCATACTTATGTATAATCATTATTAATAATGTAATACCTGTATCTCTAGATATGTAGAGTTATACATGTTTATCACAATGATATCATGAAACACATAATGCTCTGTAACATGGCCTCCTAGTTTGGGGCTTATATGGAAGTAGAAGTGTGATTCAAGTGTGAGAACATGAACCTTAATCAAGAAAGCTAAGTTAGAGTGCAAGGCCTTGAGTTTAAACCTTAGTACCAGCACACACACAAAAAGAAATAAAAATAAATGCCATACAGAGCAATTTGTACTTTTGAGAATTCACAGTATTTTATGGAATTGATATATCTTCATATGTTTAATCAGCTTTTCATTACTACTTGATTGCTTTTAGTTCTATAGTATGTTATAGAGTACATTGCTCAATATATCCATTGAACAAATATCTAGAATTGAGTATGTTGTGGAAAATGAACAATTTGTATTTGTTCAAATATAATTTTAACAGTATGTCGCACTATTTACAATGCCTGTATTCCCACATTAATATTGAATATTATTATTTTCTGAACACATCAGTCTGTTAAGGAAATACCTCATTGCTCAGTGTACATGTGGCATACTAGCAATATAAACTGTACTTATACATAGTAGCCATTTGTATTTCTTATTATATGATTTTCTTTTTAAATAATCTCCCATTTTCAGTTATCTTAGACTTCAAACTGATTTGCATTGTTTTTATACTCGCTCTTTATTTTATTATACATGGGTGTTTTATGTACTACAGTGTTGTTATTTATTCCATCACATGATCTTTCAATAATCTCATATTTTCTGCTTTCTACTTAACATTATGTCTCAAATTAAAGTTGTCCTCCAGGCATAATGGATAGATACAGCCATCAAAGTACTGTTGAATAAAACTGAAATTAGGCCTTTTTTCATGTTTCTAATAAAAACTATAATCAATATGAAATTTGATCATATCTTTATAAATTACCAATTTAAGAATATATTTTCATATTTCACATTAAATGAATTTATATCAAGGGTAAAGGCTGAATTTAAGTGGCCTTTTATGATTTTTAAAGGTCATATAATTTTAAATGTTATGTACATTTTTCATTTGTAAATAGGTTTTCCAGTGTGAAACTGTATGTGTGTATGTACATATATATGTATGTGTGTGCATGTATATACATGTACATGCATGCACACACACACATATCATGTGATGACAGTTGACAGTACTGGAGTTTGAACTGAGGGCTTTGCCCATACTTTGTCTGCTTGCTCAGCTGATGTTCTATCACCTAGCCATACTGCCTTCACACAGCTGTTGGACTTTTTTGCCCGGTCTTATCTCAATATTGAGCATTTGTATCCCAGCCTTCTAAGTAGCTAGGGTTAGAGGTGCCACCAGTGCTCAGCTGATATTTTTCTATACTTTAATAACCGGAGGCATGCATGCTTACACTGTAAGCCTTGAAGACCTCATATTTGTAAATGAAATTGAGAAAGTGAAGCACACTAAGTTTTTGCACCAGGATTATTTTAGGAACATAATGAGAAAGACTTCTCTTGTTTTTCCCTTTGATCCATGTTAGTCTTTTGTTTTGAGGAAGAAAATCTTTTATAAGCTTCTTTCTTTTGTGACTATCCATTCAAATGTATTCTTCAATGTTTATTGAAGCCCTTTCGTTAATTTTAAAACAAAATTATGAATTTTTATATCTTCAAAATTGCTTAGCATAAAATTATGTACATTTATGAAGACATACTTATTACTTATGAAGACATACTCTATTATTGTGAACGTACACACTAACTTTTTTTTTTCTGGTCCTGAGGCTGGAACTCAGGGCTGGGGAGCTGTCCCTGAGCTTCTGCTTAAGGACACTTGAGCCACAGCACCACTTCCAGCCTTTTCGGGATATTTTATTGGAGATGAGAGTCTCATGGACTTTCCTGCCCTGGCTGGCTTGGAGCCACCAGGCTCATATCTCAGCCTATTAAGAAGCTTGGATTACAGGCGTGAGCCACCAGCAACACCTGACTACAACTATGTTGTATCAAAGTTTGTATAATTGTTTTAGAATAATACAGGCAGAGAAATTGCCTTCATTCTATTTCTAAACCTGGGATTACAAATTGAAGGCTTCTGTGACAATTTTCTTATAGAAGATACTGGTGGTTCATGCTGAATAAAGTCTTGAGCAAAAATAAACAGAGCCACCTTGGTAACTGCCCTGGTTCCTACTGCACTTCAGCTCCAACTGCTGTAATCTTGATGGTGGAAAGGAGTACTTTATGAGAATGAACTTCAGTTTCCTGCTCAGGTCCTGTTCTTTGCCTCAAGTTTAATTAACATCTATTTAGCATATTTGACTTTTCCATTATTTTGATTCACATTTGATTTGTGTGTGTGTGCGTGCACATGCGCACGCTATTCTAGACCTTGCCATATTGCCCAGGCTGGCTCCAAACTTGTATGTCTACCTTAGCTTCCCAAGTGTTGTGTTTAGAGGCATGTACCACAACACCTGGTTTCACTCTTCATGTCTTCCAGAGAAAATAAAATCTTGTGGATAGATTAGAGAAAAGCAAATACATGATTTCATGCACAGGCTGAGGTTCAATGCATTGGAATAATTAGAGTTGTGAAGGAAGAGATGAATATTGAAATTATAACCAAAATATCAATCAAATACCAAAGAAAAAGGGAGGGGATAAAGAAGAGAAATCAGAAAAGGGGAAACTGACATTTGCAAGGAAACGAGAGCAATAACTGCTCTCTCCATATAGAAAAATCTTCAAAGAGCTTCTTGAAAGAAAGACAGGAATGAGGAGCGAAGGGATGAGGTAGAGTTGGAGCCAAGTCTTAGTAGAAGCCAGTTAGCCACTGATTCTATTTCTTTCACTAGAGCATTCACCCTGCTTTACAGGGAATCCCACTGAAATAATCTCAGCTTTACTGATGTTGTTTGCTGTATTTAAATTGGCTTCCTACACAAAGTCTGAATTATGATCTTGAGAATGAAGTATAACATAACAAATATTGGTGAACCATGAGAACTTTGGAGAACTTTGGGTGAATGGTCAGTTCCTTGCTTGTATAGTAAGAGGTTAATAAAAGAGCTGTCTAATGTTAATATATTGAGATAAGGCATAAAATCTTCACAGTCACCAAATAGTAGAATTAAAATGATACAACCACCAAAAATTCAGTGTATAAATTGAATTGTTTACGTGTGCTTTCATTTATTTTATTGTAGTCTACTAAAATATATGTCTAACATTAACATTTGGAAAAAGCATTTTGACTTAATGATTTTGCATTTCATTGTCCTCAAACATGCTTTTTAAGAAGCAATCTGCAATGTTTTTGACAAATACTTGTTTGTAAATTTCGAAACCAAGGCAGTCTTTGTGTGAGAGCTGTGTAGGACAGGTGAAGCCTTCTCATTAGCCTGTGATCTCCTTCACTGGGAATGGGAAGACATCACAGAAGCCAGCTGTATGGTCTTAGTTGTGAGGCAGAATCACACCTGGGCACTTTTTTTCATCTAGAGCTGCATAATCCTTTGTCATGGAGCTATCCTGTGCTTTGTAGTTGGTTTTACCACATCCCCTGGCCTCTATACTCTAGAGGCCATTAGCACTCATTCCCACTGTAACAACCACACATGTCTCTGGATGTGGCCCCATGTTCTCTAGGGAGTAAAATTATACCAGTGCTAACTTCTCTTCTACAGAGACTTCCTGGAGATAGGAGAAGCTCAACCATGTGACCTCAGAATTTTTCATAAATCCTTTGTTTGAAAATGAGGAAGAGCATTTTTGCTCTTTATCTCTGGTGAAATTTGTTTCAGTTTAGTTCAATTCTACCAATATTTGTAAGTGCAAACTCTCTCAGGCTTAGAGCCTAATGTACATATCTCTGTTTTGACAAATCTTCCTATTTAAGGGAAATAAATGATAAATGATTGTCCTGAGATTTCTCGCCTGGATGAGATTTCTCTCCCTCCTAGAAATTGTCACACATCTCATTTTGCCTCAGGTACATATCTTAACAGTTGGTAGGGCTGGCTCACAGTGTCACTTGAAAACCTTCTAATTTCCATATTTTAAAATTCAGTAATGAAAAAAATTACTCTGTAAAAGACAGCAAATAAAACTGAAAATAGCACTCATAAATATCCTTTGGCTAATAAAAATGTGAATTAAATCACACCTGACATACATATTTGTTATGATTAAAGTATGTAGTGGGATGATATTCTTTAAAGAGTTTATCACAAACTCTTTAAAAATCACATATATAAACTGGGGCTAGTTACTTTGAGTGTGAAATTTGACTTCCTATACTTGAGAGTTAAAAATATGTAGTTTAAAATAATGAAGTTCACCTCCAAGGAATCGGATCACAATTCCTTTTTCTCCAAAAATCACAAAAAAGTATTGATTTTTAAGTTTCCCTAAGTATAAAACGTAAGTTACTTTACTTTTACAAATGATATAACTCACATTCTTCCATATTGGAATATGTTTTTAATTAAATTTTTCCTCTCAGGCAAATGCTCATTAAAAGAACATTTATCTATAAACATGTCCATTGAGAGTTGCATCTTATCACCTGGAGATATATGTGGTAATAGAAAAATAAACAGCATCCCTAATAGTGTGAAAATTTGAAATTTAATATGTTTTGATGAAATTATAGCTATGCATAAATAATGACTTCTCTTTTATGGGTAAACTCTGAGATCTACCTTGGGCTTTAGGTGGGTCATTCCCTTTATAATGATGAACTGATGAAGAGTTCTAGCTAGGCCTGAATCCCCAAGGCTTGTACTCCCTGGGCAGCACAGCTCTTTCCCATCTCAGCCTTTGTGCATCAGTGTATGCACACAGATAACACTCTCCTTCTGGGTTTTTCACCACATCAGACACTGTATCTTTTCACCAACCGGAGGCTGTCTTACATTTTACATTTCCTTTGAAAGAAATAGGCCCACATTATGCTACTATCCTTCCCTGTACAAATGCTTAAACTAGCTAATATATTCTTCAGTTTGACAAAGATTTATGCAGGAAATGCAAGTCAAAACAACATTGAGACTCCATCTCACCCCAGTTAGAATGGCCATTATCAAGAAAAGTAGTAACACCAGATGTTTGTGGGGATGTGGCTAAAAGGGAACAATGCTACTACACTGTTGGTGGGAGTGTAAATTTGTTTAACCACTCTGGAAAGCAGTATGGAGGTTCCCCCAAAGACTAAACATAGAGCTCCCCTATCACCAAACAACCCCATTTAATTGGAGATGAGTGTCATAAACTTTCGTGGTATGGCTGGCTTCCAACTGCCATACTCATATCTCAACCTCCTGAATAGCTAGGATTCCAGGCATAAGCCACTGGTCCTCAGCTAGAATATATTGTTAGGGACCATTTATATTTTACTGAAAATCAAATATACTTATTTAAAGAGTGACAGAAATAGAAGTGTTTCTTTTACTTTTCCTTACTAAGCAAAGACAACTTACAACACGTTTGCAATAAATTATCTTTACTAAGCATAGTTTTCTGTCCCATCATGCAGTTCTTCTCTGAATGTCTTAAGTGGGTTATGCAATATGCCTTACAAGTACTTTTCATTTAACAATGTTTGGGCTAAAAATTCATTTGCTGGGTAATTTATTATTGCTGTCCTTATGTACCTGTTCCATTCATTTGAAGTCATGACTTAAATCTGTGGCTGTGAGTTTCCTTTAAACTCCTTCAGAATGCCCAGATGGTTGGAGTGAGTGATTCTTAAATTCCAATCTGTGAGTCAGTCACACAGTGAAGGGGCATGCTCAGGATGTTCCTCAGGTCACATCAGGGTCTCTGGGCCAGAATCAAGGCATCAAGTGGTACTGGAATCCAGCCAACTTGGGACATCCTTGGAGCCCATAGTCTTTCAGATGCCATTAGGTTTATTTTTCTTTTCCTTGTTTAAGTCATGATGCTTTTGGATCATGCTCAGGATCATGGACTTATGGAAGGAACATAAACCACTCCTGAGGAGACAACAACATAGGCACTGGTTGCACCGCTGGCAATTGAGGTGCGGAAAGCCTGAAGTCTTTAGAGGGACCTCATGTTTATAGATACTCAAAGGGGTGTTGAATGCTTCTATCTGGTGTCATTTACATTCTTCACACATCCACTAATCTATTTCTGATGCTACTGTAATTATGGGATTGTGGATGCACATCTTTGCCTATTTTGCTTAACTCAAGTGAAATCCATGAACACAGGGGAGTTGGCTGTCATTACCTGTAATACCACAAGCCATCCTCATGGTAGGCATCAGAGGAACACTTGAATGAATGAACCCTAACTCCCTGGATAGGCTATGCTTTAGCATCAAAGGGAAGCTACATGTGACAGGTTACAGTGGAGAAGTTGGTGATTTATTAAATATACTCCAGTAGTCTGCTGGCTCAGTCACATTGATCTCGCTCAATGTGTCCTAAAGCTGTTTTGTAGTTCTGAGTGGTGTATAGGAAACAAGTATCTTATTCTTGACAATACGTTCACCAGAATTGTAGGGAAAGAATTCTACACTAATTAATACAGAAAAAATATTTCTGATGTTTAGTTCCATTTTTTGATAGAAAAAATGCCATTAAAATTAAGGTTTAGGCAGTCAACAGTTTTAAGTTTATGATATAGATTTTCAATCTGATGTGTTATTCTAATAGTTAAGGTGCTACTGGAATTAATTTTCACACTTATTTTCATATTTTTAGTGTCAGAAACTTTAACCTACTACACTATAACAGGGTATTTCCAAACTCTTCCACTGTATGGGGAAAGTAGACGCAGGGTAAGGTAATGGAACTGGATGAAATACTGTCTGTTTTTGTTGCTATATTAACAACCATGTGCCAAGTAGAAAAGGGACAGATTCATTTTACCTCAAGTGTCATCTGCAAGTCAGTTAGGGTATATGCCACATAGCTTCATTTAATGAGAGTTCACTGTTTACACACAGACTCACCCTAGGTTATTATAGAAAGGATTTGCAATTTTAATTTAGGAACTATTTGAATACAATAAACTATTTCTTATACATCATGTCTATGTTAGCAGACCAGAATGCACATGGTGAAAATACTTAACCAAGTAATTTAGCCAATTCTCTCCCTAGAGTTTTGATTTGCTTTTCTTTGGATTTTCTTTGGATTGAAGAAGTATATCTGGCTTATTAAGTAAAATGCTTGTAATGAAAGAGCAATGCTTTATTTTTACCTACAGGAACTTAAGGCTGTGATGTTAGAATGTCTGAATAATAGTAAAAAGATATTTGAACATATATGGAACATGGTGAAACAAGCCAAGCTGCACAGGAAGAATGTAGAAGGGTGTAGTTTTCTATGACCTCTGGTTGCCCTTTGATGGTGATATGATAGAATTTCTGGTGATATAAGAGAATTCCAGGCTCTTCAGCTATGTTAGAAATAGCTAAAAGATGTATCACAAAAGCAACAAGAGCTGTGACTTTGGTCTTCATATTGGCTCATTTCTCCCTTCGGATATAGCCTCAGCTCAGAATCTGATTAATATTATTTCCAACAGAAAATTCTGCTAATCTTGTTCTTGGAGGACTCATGTGGCTTTGCTGCTTCTCCATTCTGTATAGACTGGTGACAATTTCCTAATACAGGGAGCCAACACTCCTAGTCACACATGTGCCTGAACCTTGTGTTCTTCTGGATTTTAACCACCCTAATAATATGGGATTTCTGCCATTGTTACTGTAGCCTCTGGTGTTTTGTGATGTGCATTACTCTCTTGACATTCTGTCTGTACACTTCCCAGTACTTTACATGGTTAGCTTCCAACCCTTGCCTTTTCATTTTCTAAATCTCAGAACTTCTAGGTTTCTCTTTAGTTGAATCTGCCAACCTTCTTTTTCATCTTCAGAGAATACATGCATTTGAATGCATAAAATGAAAGGTATTTTGCTTTAAATATACACTTCAGTCAGAACCTTTGAAAGTTAAATATTTCTATATCTGCAAGGGGCCGGAAAAATCACTTTTCCAACTTTATTTTAATGAACTTTGGAGGTGGAAGAAGATCTACTTCGGTACTAAAGCCTAAGACAGGATCCTCCTTTCTCAGCTTCAAATGACACAGGAAACCCCCCTCAGTTTCCAACATACTCTCTCAGAATAGCACTCGATTCTGTGCCACAGAACAGGCTTCAGCTTCTCGCTTAAAACCAACAGGAGGTATAACAGATGTATTAGTAAATCAAAGAAACTTCAAACCATAAAGAAATGCAGCCAAATAACATTGAAAAGTTCTGTTGCATAAATGTGATGGGGAGTGTCCAGTGGCCCTGACTCTTAGAGACCTGGATAAGGAGCCATCTGTCAAGTCTATTCTATTGCTGGCACAGTTGACAGCTTCCAGTGATTTGTGAAATTAGGCAGCACAATTCAGAAGAAAACGTTTGGTTTAGGGGTTGGCAGTGGCAGCCCAGAGAAAATTTTATAAGATGCATGGGTGAAAGAATTAGTTGAGCAGAAGCAAAGCCAGGTAAGAAGATAGGAGTGGTAGGGGATGTTCTGATGGAGGTCAAGGGTGGGGGCAGTTGGTTAGACAAGGCTGGGACTTAGCTTTGGACCTTAACAAATCCCTGAGATCTAGCTGCTTCATCCTAAAAGTTCATGTAAGATAGACATTTTAATCAGTTGGAGGCTGAATGCACTGAGCCTGGCTTTCGTCAGGTGTCTTGCTCTAACCTTAAATACTTGCTTAGCCAAAGTTTCTCAATCTGTCCACAACTGAGTTCCTTTGGAAAATTCAAATGATTCTCCTACCATAAACTGGCTTTAAATAAATGGGTCACAATTTCTACTTTGAGTAAAGTACTCAATAAAGGTTTTAGAGTTGATGTTTTGTGAAACACTAGCCTAAAGCAACTGGGTTCTATTTAGCTTCAGAAAATTAGCTTCTAAATATATTATGGTTTTACCCAAGGACCCTGCTGATGTTTTCTTTCCAAAGCAGAGACCTGTGTGCCGTGATGAGGTCTCTAGATTCTAAAAGTAACTTCTTAGTATTGTACCACTGCTAATCATATTTCTAAGACACAGTTGTCTTTGTTTTCGAAGGTCAATGACCTTAGAGCTTGAGTGAGCATTGAAAATGGGATGGACTCAGGTGAAAAACACCACTAGGAATAAAGAAGGATGACTGACAGATAAGTTTATTATTGCTTGTCAGTAGTTTCATATTTATCTTACTGCTATGCCACCTAGATATACTGGTGTTTTTCTAATAGGGAATTAGAATTGTTAATTTTCCCACTTCTCTGGGACTGAATAAATTTAATGAACTTTAACTGTTTGATTCAAAATTTAAAAATAAAACCACTTCAATTTAGAATGATTATTAATTTAAATCCTTTCTGTAAGAATACTGACAGAAGACTGTGTATCAGATATTATTGCTGGTGGTTTCAATTACTATCCACCACCTCTGTTCTTTGTAAAATTCTACTTGACAATGGCTTCTAGGACACAGCCATGGGCAAAAGCAGCCTAGTACAAAGTTACTAAGTACTATTTCCAAGTTTCTCCAGTCCTTGTAAACCAGGCAGGTGAATAGGTCTAAGGCTAATGTCTTCTATTATGAATCTTTACAATTTCATAGCTAGAAATTTGAAACTGTAAGCTTATGACTTAACAATTTTAAGACATGTTTGACAAGATATGTCTCAACCCAATAGATGTTCTTCAGGGGGTCATAGAGTTCAGTTAAGCAGAGACATATATGAGTAAGGCATATAAAATAATTGGATTGTCTTTTCCTATTGATTAATACGTGGTCCTCAGCCAGTCACAGTATCACTAAGCCTCCCTCTTATCCTCTATGAATGAGGAGGAGACATATATATATATATATGTACATATAAATATATATATATATATATCCCTTAAAGTTATGCTTAGACCTAAAATTTGGTGATTGTACATTCATTTCACAAAGATAGGGAAATGTAACCCTTGAAACAAGAGCAGATTTCAAGCAGAGTCCTCCTAGACTCTGGATATTTTATTAATAATACTACTTACTACCACACACAGAGCCAAGTTAATAATAGTTAAGATCAATGCTCAGTTTTGTGGAAAAGAAGTATAGTCTTACATGATGATATTTCCCCCATTTTTCTGGAATTTTCTGTCATAAAAGGATTTTTGTCCCCTTTATGAGATTGGGCCTATGGATTTAAGAAATGATAGAAAAATTGAGCCTGTCTTAACAGGTTTGCTTCTGGTTTATCTTTGTGCTTCTTCCAGTTTTTCACTGACACTGAAAGCGAGTTAACAGTAGCATCCCTTGGGCTACCTTCTCTGCTACTCAGAAACGCGCTTCTGCAAGCACGTTGGCTATCAGTCAGGGGTCACCCAGGCAAGCAGACCAGTGGAAGATGACTGACAGACATTCAGACATAGATATGCATATACACGCATGGACTTATGGAAGCACAGTTGGCCCTTTCTTTCTGTAGGTTCCATGTCATTAGCATCCCATAAGCTCAGATGGCAAATATTTGAACAAACATATTTCAAAAATTTTCTTAGAACAACATTTGAATAATATGCCATGCACTACACAACCACATGAATGAAATGATGTGTGGACAGAGCCTGCCTCCCAAGCTACTTCAGAAATCTCAGTAGGACCATTTTTCCCTTGCAATATCTCACATCCTATGAGATTAAGCCAACAGTACTTGCATACATCTTCTGCTTTTTCCCCAAACACCACAGTATAACAGTTATTTACACAGTATCTCTACTGCATTGGTCATTATAAATAATCTTGATGATGTATCGTATATGGGAAGACCACATTGGTTATAAACAAGTAGTAGGTCATTTTATGTGAAACTTGATTATAGACTCATGCCTTTGGGAGGTACAGAGTTAGGCAGAAAAGTTGAACCAACTTTTCTTTGACTTCTCTATGTCTGCATTTGATCACAGAGTTTGAAGTCTAGGACAGGCAAACAGGGAGGGGAGGTCACCATCAGGCTAGAGCTGAACTGACTGGATGGACCAAAATAATTCAGCTCTTGTTAACTCTGACCTTTATCACAAAGATAACCCTTTCGAATAAATAAATCAAAGGCCCTTTGCCAAAGAGTTAAATGCTGACACTTGGCCCAGCCATTGGAGAAAGGTGGAGGAAGATCCAAGGGAAGCTAGAAGGGTGGCAGAGGCAGCCACTGTCACATGTCACCACAGCAGATCAGAAGCTTGTGTAAGCTACAAAACCATGCTTTCCATCTTTTTGCCTTGCAAAGCTTTCAAAGTTCTCTCAAGTGGCCTCCCAATCCAAACATTCAAGAAGGAAAATTCAGAGAGAGGTAGTTAGGTCATTCTAGCCACATTACAGGGCTATTGCAGTGACAAATATGGGGAGGTATGGGACACATTTCTTGCCCTATAGAACTTGATAGCTTGTTTAAATTAATGGGATCTCTACAAAGAGCTCAGCATAATTCTTGTAAACTGCTGGTTTATGGCTTGGTTTGAAAACCAAGAGTCCTTGATTGTGGGAAATCACCATTCTCTCTTTTCTATTAAAGTCATATGGATTCATATTGGATAGACAGTCACACTTCCTTTTTTAAAAGGACACTACATTTTTACACCACTGGCTAGAATGTATGTTTAGTTGTTGACATCAGTGTATCTCATAGTAGTTCAGTGTTGTCTCATTTTTACCATGGATCAAAATTATGGGTATCACTTACCATAATAAATTACATCTTAATTTTCTTCCTCTGTTTGCCAGCCTGGCAAAACAATAGCTCTGATTTGTGCATGCTGAGGAATCCTGTAGGACAGCAAGTGAGTCTGAGGCCATTAGATTCCTTTCTGAGCACTTCTACTCTTCCATCAGCATTACTGTAATCAGCGTCAGCTTTCTCTTTGTCCTTCTCTGGATATAAGACCATTGGTTGTGATTGCTTCAGTTTCTTGGTTACTGTGACTTTCCAAATATTGATTCAGAAGATAAATTTTCATTTATAGAAACTTGATGTTTATGGAAGATTAAATAAAGGGTATTACTTAAAAAAAATAAATGACTATAAAATTAAGTATGGGTGAAGTAACTGTATAAAAAGACTTAAAAAGTCCTCAAATTCTAAACAATTTCTCCTTCCTCCAGAAGGCATTGCAAATATGTTGATTTGAAGGGTACTTAAAGGAATTGGCACTGGAAATCTTAAGGGAAATGGTGATGTTTCTTTTCTCTCTAGAAATAATAAACACAAATCAGTTAGCCCATCCTTGGAGAAAAGCACTTATCTTGAAAATGGAAGCCTGATATAATTGCATATTTTTGATTGATAGTTTTTAAAAGTTGTCAAGAGGTTAAAGAATTACAGTGAGGAAAGAAGTTGAAGAAGGCATTAGACATCCATGCTCAAGGATCAGCAGAATCAATCGTGTGAAAATGGCTATACTACCAACGCAGCCTTACAGATTCAATACAAGTTCCATCAAAATGTTAATTCCATTCTTCCCAGATATATAAAAATCAGTTCTAAAACTAGTAAGGAAAGAAAAATGACCCCAAATAGTCAAAGCAATCCCGAGGAAAAAGAACAATGCTGGAGGTATTACAATATCTGATTTTAAATTATACTACGGAGGCCAGCTGCGGTCGCGGCCTGTGGAGTGCCGGCATGCGGGACTCTGTCGGTGGGGGCCTCACCATGGCCCTGCAGCTCTCCTGGGAGAAAGGCATCACCCTGCGCGGGAGTGCGGAGATCGTGGCTGAGTTCTTCTCATTTGTTATCAACAGCATTTTGTATCAGCGTGGCATATATCCATGTGAAACATTTACTCGAATGCAGAAATATGGACTCACCTTGCTTGTAACTACTGATCCTGAGCTCATTAAGTATCTTACCAGTGTGGTGGATCAACTGAAAGACTGGTTGTACAAATGTTCTGTCCAGAGACTGGTGGTAGTCATCTCAAATATTGAAAGGGGTGAGGTACTTGAAAGATGGCAGTTTGATATTGAGTGTGACAAGACAGCAAAAGATGACAGTGCTCCCAGAGAAAAATCTCAGAAAGCTATCCAAGATGAAATCCGTTCAGTGATCAGACAGATCACAGCGACAGTGACATTCCTGCCCCTCTTAGAAGTTGTTTGCTCATTTGATTTGCTGACTTATACAGACAAGATTTGGTTGTACCTGAAAAGTGGGAAGAGTCAGGTCCTCAGTTCATTAAAAATTCTGAGGAAGTCTGTCTCTCTGTTCCTTTACTATCACCATCCACAAAGTGAATAGCATGGTAGCCTACAAAACACCTGCTAATGACTGAAGGTGAGACTAGGAAAGTTACCATTCTCTAAAGTTGTTTTCCTGAAACTAAGTCAGCTCTGGTTGATAGGTCTTAATTCATTGCATAACTTTTGGATGGAAAAAGACAACATTGTACTTTGGTGAATGTGCATTGTTCCATTTGGGGGTACCTACGACCTTAGGGAGTAATGTAATGAGTTTTCTGCACATAGTTCAGAAGAAACCACCAATGATATGAATTATTTCAAATAATAAATTCAAATAATTCAAATTATTTCAAATAATATGAATTATTTGAAAGTGGTATTCTTTAGAAAATATTGGCTAAAAAGTAATAACTTGACTTATAGAGATGCTTAGATCTTTTCATAGATTCTGGAAATAGTGAAATATAAGTTTATTGGGTCATATGTCATTTGTTATATTTTGTAGATGCCATAGTGAACATTTTCCGGTTGATTTTAATTTATAAGGTGTAAACCTATGAAAGAATGGATGTTTGCCCTGTTTAATTCCTTTATAATAAAGAACTTTACAAAAAATCTTAATGCTTTCTACAATCAAGCTTTGAGTGGCAGTAACAAATAAAGTTTAAATCTGTATGTTCAAAAAAATAAATTGTACTATGGAGATATAGTAACAAAAACAGCATGGTATTGGCACAAAAACAAATGCGAAAATAAATGGAATAGAGTAGAAGATCCAGAAGTAAACCAATACGGCTACAGCCATCTGATTCTTGGAAAAGGTTCCAAATAAACTAATTTGGAGAAGAATCTTTTCATGAAATGCTTCCTTAGAAACTATCTACACATAGAATATCTCAACTACGATGTCTCAGTCCTTATAAAAATTAACTCCAAAAGTATCAATTATCTTAATTAATGTAAGAGCAAACCTCTGAAAGAAAACACAGGGAAACCATTGAAGATACAGCATAAGTAAGTTTAAAAAAACTAGAATAAAGAAATGAAATAAACTGCAGGAAATAGAAGCAATAGTTTTTGTTGTACTTGTTGTTATTTTCTCTTTTTGTCTTATTTGTCTTATTGTCGTTTTCTTTTTTGTCTTATTTGTTTATTGTCTGTCTTTGGAGGTAAGGGGAGGCACAGAAATGGAGGAAAAGCAAGTGCCACTGGCTCACACTATTCAGAAGGCTGAGATCTAAGTATCACAGTTTAAAGTCAGCCCAGGCAGATGCTTATCTTCTATTAACCACTCAAAAATTGGAAGTGGAGCTGTGACTCAAATTAGCAGAGTGCTAGCCTTGAGCAAAAGAACTCAGGAACCAGGCCCTGAGTTCAAGCTCATGACAAATTTAACAAAACAAATGGAGGAACCAAATGTGAACAAATGCAATCATGGTATTCACTAGAAACAGTTGAAATCAATCTGTACAATTTGTGGGCAGCAACAGGAAGGAAGAACTGAAAGAGAATGAATGAAATGACATAGTCAAAAAACAAAATGTCTCATTATTTGACTTATGAAATGGTGACCCCTCTGTACATCATCTTTATAATTAAGCTTTATGATTAATTTAATTAATTAATCTCTGATTAATTAATCTTTATGATTAATTCTGTAGAATACACAACTGGATTCTTGACTGTGTTCTCTCCATATTTCCTTTTTTTTAGTATTATAAGATTGAGGGGAAGGGTTGACAAAGGTAGAGATGGGTGAGAATGCTGAAAGGGTTGACATTTATTGAGATACATTGTATTCAAAATTGCTTTGTTAAAGGACAAATAAAGAACTGAAAAATAGGAATGCATCAAATGAAAATGCTTCTCATCAAAGGAAACAAGTACCAGAATCAAAATAAAGCAGTATGTTGGGCATCAGTGGCTCACCCTGTAATCCTAGATACTCAGGAAGCTGAGATCTGAGGATTGTGGTTTAAAGCTAGCCTTGGCAGGAAAGTCTGTGAGACTTTTATTCCCAATTACCCACCAAATAAGCCAGAATTAGAGCTGTGGCTGAAGTGATAGAACACCAGCCTTAAGCAAACAGCTCAGGTGTAATGCCCAGGCTCTAATTTCAAACTCCAGGACTGGCACCAAAAAAAAAAGGAAAGCAACCAAGCAAGAAAATAATAGAACTATAGAAAAATCATTGCCAGTTATTTGTTACATAAAGGAATTAATAACCTACCCAGAATATGCACTGACCTCCAAAAATTAGACACCTTAGTAAAAACTACAATCATCAAATGGACAAATGAATTGTTTTCAAAAGAAATACAATTGGTAGTAAAGAAATGTTCAACATCCTTAGTTATAAAAGAAATAGATATCACATTGAGATTCTATCGCACTCCAATTGTAATGGCTATCATTTAGTAAACAAACAACAACAAAGTGTGAAAGGAAAGAGACCCTTTATGTAATAGTGGAGGAAATGTAAATTAGTACAACTTTTATTGAAATCAATATGGAATTTCTCTATAAATAAAACAACAGAAAACAACTTAAGGCTAGAGCTATCAGATGATCATATTAAGATGATCATACTATATTACTCTTAGGTATGTATCTGAAGAAATACAAGGCAATATACAGCTGTGACACTTGCACACTCATGCTTATAATGACACCACTCACAATAGCCAAAGTGTGGAATCAGTCTAGGTGTCCATCAACCAATGAAGAAAATATAGTGTATGTACAGTATGGAGAACTACTCAATCTTAAAGGAGAATGAAGTGTCATTTGTAGGAAAACAGATGCAATAAGAAACCATCATGTTAAGTGAAACAAGTCAGACTAAGACAAATATCAATTGTTTTCTGTCATGGGTAGAATGCAAGCCTTAATAATAATAATAATAATAATAATAATAATAATAATAATAACAACAACAGTACTCAGGAAGCTGAGATCTGAGGGTCACAGTTCAAATCCAGCCCAAGCAGGAAAGTCTACATTACTGTTAGCTTCAATTAGACACACACACACACACACACACACACACGCCAGAAGTGGAGCTAAGACTCAAGAGATACAGCATTAGCCTTGAGCACAAAAGCTCAAGAACAGTGCTCAGGCCTTGAGATCAAGCCCTAGGACCAGAACAAGAGAGAAAGAGAGAGAGAGAGAGAGAGAGAGAGAGAGAGAAACACAGAGAGAGAGACAGAGACAGAGACAGAGAGAGACAAAGAGACAGAGACAGAGAGACAGAGAGAGAATAATAGGAATGGAAAACAGGTATTGTTTGGAAGATACTAATGGGAAATGGGTAGATAAAGGGAGAGCACATAATGGGGGTGTACATGGTTAAGGTATGCTACTCACATGTATAAAAATGCAACGATGAAATCTACTGAAATTATTTTAAGATAAGGGAGAAGGAATAAGGAGGAGTGAAAGAGGAGTTTATTTTGATGTAGGTGCATTGTATGAATGTATATAAATATCATAAGGAAATGCTTTTGTACAACTAATATATGCAAATTAAAAATAATTTTAAAGGAAAGTAAAAGATTGTATTAGAAATTCTGGCTAGGATAATAACACAAGAAAAGAAAAAAATGAGATGAATATTAGGAAGAAAACCCTATACCCACAGATTACGAAATCGTAATACTACAAAAACTCAAAGAATCAACAACCTTTACACCTTTGTTGCTAATAAATGGTTATAAAAAGCTTGATATACTAATTATTCCCAATAAGGGAGGCCATAGAGTCCATGTTTCTTTGGGTCTGGCTCACTTCACTTAGTATAACTTTTTCCAAGTCCTTCCATTTCCTTACAAATGGAACAATGTCATTCTTTCTGATAGAGGCATAAAATTCCATTGTGTCATATGTACCACATTTTCCTGATCCATTCGTCTACTGAGGGGCATCTGGGTTGGTTCCAGGTGTAGGCAAGTCATAGCAGAGCATCACAAGGCCCAATAGCTATACCCTTATGAACACATAAGATGATGCTAAGTGAAATGAACTCCATGTTATGGAAACAATTGTTATATCACAGTTGTAACTACTTTCAACGTCCTATGTGTATGTGTAGTTTCTATTATTGATGATGTTCTTGTATCACCTTCCTGTGGTTGTACCTACACTATCTCTGTAATCTTATCTGAGTATATTGGAAACCGTGTTTACTGGTATTGGAAGCAGGAAATTCAAAGGGAATACCAAATTTGAGAGACACAGGGTAATAAAAGAGAAACAACTACAAAAGCAATACTTGCAAAACTGTTTGGTGTAAGTGAACTGAACACCTGGGGGTGGAGGGAAAGGGGGGAGGGAGGGGGGCATGAGGGACAAGGTAACAAACAGTACAAGAAATGTATCCAATGCCTAACGTATGAAACTGTAACCTCTCTGTACATCAGTTTGATAATAAAAATTTGAATAAAAAAAGAAAAAAAAAGCTTGATATATAAAACTAATATACAAAAGTTTATTTTCTTCTTATATATCATTGAAATTATATATATAAATGATATGAATGTAATTTATAATTTATCATATAATACATAATTATAAATGTTTATAATATATAGTTTACATTCTATAATTTATATATTTTATATAATTTGTAATTATATTGTAAATTATATTATCTCATATATTATAAATTTATAATGCATAATTATAATTTGTGTATATAACTATACTTTAAATAGTATATATGATTTTATATAAATTGAATATATTATATATTATACTATGGTACAATTTATATAATATTATATATTATCATATAAAATATAAATTACAAATTATATTATTACAAATTTTGGGGGCTGGGGATATGGCCTAGTGGCAAGAGCGCTTGCCTTGTATACATGAAGCCCTGGGTTCGATTCCCCAGCACCACATATACAGAAAATGGCCAGAAGTGGCGCTGTGGCTCAAGTGGCAGAGTGCTAGCCTTGAGCAAAAAGAAGACAGGGACAGTGCTCAGGCCCTGAGTCCAAGGCCCAGGACTGGCAAAAAAAAAAAAAAAAAAAAAAACAAATTACACATAATAAGTAACTAAGAGCGGGCTTCTTCCCGCTCAAGGCTAGCACTTTGCCACTTGAGCCACAGCGCCGCTTCTGGCCGGTTTCTGTATATGTGGTGCTGGGGAATCGAACCTAGGGCCTCGTGTATCCGAGGCAGGCACTCTTACCGCTAGGCTATATCCCCAGCCCACTATATATGCTTTTGACATTACAAAGGCTGAAGTATGTAAATATAAACTTAACAAAATATGAAAGGGTCAGTATGTGAAAACAGCAATAGAAGAAAAGTAAAGAGCCATGTGGTGATGCATCCCAGCTACTCTGGAGATCCAGGCACCAAGATTTCAAGGTTGAAACTAATATAGGAAACGTTGGGGAGAGTCTGTTGCAACAACAAAATATAAACACCTGGGGTTTGGGCATAACTAAAATAGTAGAGCAGTTATAGAGGTCTTACTTGTATGAACAAAGGTCTGGGATCAATTGTCAGTAAAACACACACACACACACACACACACACTAATTTATTTTCTGAGGAAGGAGGGAGAGATGGAAAGAAGGAATGGAGGAAGAGAAGGAAGACGGGAAGAAAGGAGGAAAGAAAAACAAAGAATATATAAGTAAGTAAAATTATAGTGTGTATTCATTACTTGGAAGCTTCAATATTATTTAGATAGCATTTCTTCTTAAGAACTTATAGCAATCTAATAACTTGGTTCACATAAACAATACAACACAAATTAACATTTCAGCAAATACTTTGCAGATATTGACAAATCAATTCTACAGTTTATATAGAAAGAAAAAGTGAAAACAGACAATATAACTCTGAAAAAGAACAAAATTAGTGGACTTGTACTAGAATTACTACAGAGTTCTAATATTTAAGAAATTATAGTTTTGATGAAAACATGAACACCCACACCAGTAGAGCAGAATAAAGGTTGCAGAAATAGATCTGCACATTGGGGCTGGGGATATAGCCTAGTGGCAAGAGTGCCTGCCTCGGATACACGAGGCCCTAGGTTCGGTTCCCCAGCACCCACATATACAGAAAACGGCCAGAAGCGGCGCTGTGGCTCAAGTGGCAGAGTGCTAGCCTTGAGCGGGAAGAAGCCAGGGACAGTGCTCAGGCCCTGAGTCCAAGACCCAGGACTGGCCAAAAAAAAAAAAAAAAAAAGAAAAAAAAAAAAGAAATAGATCTGCACAGATAGAGACAATTGATCTTTGACAAAGCAATATGGCAATTCTATGAAGAAAGGACGCTTTTTTTTTTTTCAACAAATGGCTCTTGAACAATTGGAGGCCCATATGCCTAAAACATAAACCTTATACTTTTCACAAAAATAATTCAAAATAAATCGTGACCATAAAGTTAAAATACACAACTATAAAGTGTCAACAACAAAATAAGAGAAACATTTAGGTCATCTTGAATTTATTAGTGAATTTTTAGATAACATACCAAGAGTATGATCCATGAAAGAGAACTTAGTGTCTTGGACATTAACGAAAAGCTTCTCAAGTCTGGCCCTGGTGGCTCTGCCTGGTGCTGAGGTGGCTATTCTGAGTGCTGATGGATCAAACCTGTAATCCTAATTACTCAGCAAGCTGAGACCTGCGGACCATGGCTCAAAGCCAGCTCAGGCAGGAAAGCCCACGATACTCATATCTCCAATTAACCACCAAAAAGCCAAAAGTGGAGCTGTAGCACGAGTGTTAGCGAACTAGGCTTGAACAAAAAGAAGCTCAGGGACAGCATGCAGGCCCTAAGTTCAAGCCCCAGGATGGGCATATACCCCTCCTCCCACCTGGCTCTCCCTACAAAACAAACTTGTCAGTAAAAGTATAAGGAAATAGAAAAGACACATGCAGGGAGAATTACTGAATATATTTCTGATGCTCATGTATGAGAAAATATATAAATTGTTACTTATTTTTGAGTGAGGGCTTCTTTCTGTGTTGCTTAAATTGACCTTGAATTTTGAGGTTCAGTGATCTTCCTCCAGCCTAAGCCTCCTGAATGGTGGCACTAAAGCAATCTGCAATTATGCCTGATGTACACAAAAACAAGCAACAAAAGCCCTTAATACTCTACTAAAAGAACAATTCAAAATGTGAAAAAGATCTGAATGGAAGTGTCATCATAAGGAACACTGACATAGCAAGTAAGCATACGAATAGGTACCCCACAGCATTGATCTTCAGAGAACTTCAGGAGAACAACTATGCCAAGAATCCAAAAGAGGAGAAGGATGCAGAGCCACAGGAACCTCATTCATTTCTCCTTCATTGTGGAAGGGAATCCTCCATAGTGCAGTCAGCTGACAGTTTATTACACAGCTAACTGAGCAACTATGAATTTAACACATTTGGAAACATATTCCCATAACAAAAAATGCATACAAAATCTTCTAGCAATTTCATTTATAAGATGTCCCTCAGTAGATGAATGGATAAACATATATATATATATATATATCCATTCAATGGAATATTATTCAGAGTTAAGAATATGGAACCACCCATTTTTAATCACTTGGTTATTTTCCATTGTATGAAATACAAAATGTTCATCTTAAATGTATGTTGCTAATTGAAACAAACAAAATTTCAAAAGCCATATATTTTATGGTTCTAATTATATGATATTCTGGGAAAGACAAAAAGTCTACAGATAGTAAAACAGTAACTGATTTTTAGAAAATTGGTGGCTTAGGATGATAAAGCACAAGAGCTTTTAGGCTGGTGGAGGTATTGTCTCTGCTATGGTAGTGGAAGATGGGTGTCATCCTGATAAAATATTTAGAAACAGAGAGAATTAGTTACAGAGAATACGGAGACTCTGAAATTTCCTTGCAATTTTCTTTGTATTTATAACTGTTTTAACCTTTTAAAGGTTTCAAAATGTTTGAAAGCAGGACTGCTAGTAGATACCTGACTTTTACTATGCAACCCAGTTGCCATCACTGAGATGTGTGTGTATGTGTGTGTGTGTGTGTGTATGTGTGTGTGTGTCTAATTGGAGCTAACAGTAATGTAGACTTTCCTGGTTCTGTGTGTGTGTATGTTTACATTAACTTTTACGGCAACTCTGAGAAACATTTTCACAAACGAAGTTTAGGAGGATATGTTTTCCTTCTTTCACAAGTAGGTTTAGGAAGGAACTACGATGAGGTGGAGATCATGTTTTTCTTCCAGGGAGCAAGAGGTTGATGCTGAGGGAAGATGATGGGATTAGTCAGAGTTCTGTATCCAGTAAATAAGATTTGAGTGGAATAGCAATCATACCCAGATGTTTATTCTTTATGTTTCTTCATCTCATTGTTAGACATAAGGGACCTTCAAAACCATGTTGCTCACTAGAATTCAATCATTGTTTATTGTTCTGATCACAAATTTTATTTTTCATCCCTTTGGGCATCCATTTCGGGATTCCATGTATTTTTTAGACCAATCTCAGCCTTTTAAAGACCAATCTCAGTCTTTTTGGCATCTCAAATATTCCTCAAGTTCTGTCACACAATCTCAATGATGCCTGTTACCCAATTTAGTATTGAGTATTAGAGACTGAGAATGAAATGTATTACTTAATATTGCAATTTAAATTCAGTAGTTGCTACATCCTTTCCAATAGGAATTGAAATATTCTAGAAAGAAATCTAAAGTACAATTTTTTAAAAAATCTGAACAGGGTTATAAAAGGATAAACACTTTACTCAAGAAAGTTAATGCAGTTGCTATAATTTATCAGGAAAGGGGACGCTACTTTTTCTGGTGACCAAGAGCAAAAAGGAAACATGATTAAATTATATGTCTCTCATGAGATGCAAATAAATGAGTTTCTCAAAGAAGCAAAACTTTTTCTTGTTTAAAATTCAGAAATAATATATATAGGGTATTTTAAGCAGTTAAAATAAAAGAATTGTTTACTATAGCTTCACAACCAATATGAAAGTAAAATTTATATGGTTGTTTCTTAGAAAACTAGAACAACATTTTCAAGTCATAATGATATAAGGCAATTCAATACATGTAATTTTGTGTACAATATGTTGTAGTCCATGTACATCTATAACACTCACTCAAATTTTAATTCACTTTGGGGGTATGTTAGATAACCAAGATAAATATTGGTAGTTTATTGCTAAATTCATCTCTAAATTTTATCTTCCTCTTCTGGAATTTTGTGGGCAGTTCAGTCTCCTAGAGAACTCTTTGACATGTGATCCATACTGTTCATTGATCAGCAATATTTACTTCTGAGATAGCCTGATTCATCTGATAACCATATTCTTGTTCTTATTAATGTATATTATCCTGGGAGGCAGAAAATAGACCATCAGGAGACTATGAGGCAATAAAGAAAACACCAAGGGTAATGAGAAAGAAAGAGGGCAGTGTAAGGCACAACTTTAGACTTAAGAAGTCCTTGTCATGTGGCACTTGAGCTGAGAGCTGAGTGGAAGGAAGATATATGACAGGGGAATATCAAAACAAAAGTGACTGCTCCCAGGGAGACAGAGACAGCAAATACTGTGATGAGTATTTACTTCCTGTTTGTGGTGTTACTAGCCTGAATGAGAATGAGGTGGAAATGGTAAGACATTTGTTTTAAAGGAAGGATGTTAAGGTTCATTCTGGGGTTATGCCTTTTAATACTATCCAAGTTAGCACTAGCAGGTTAAATCTCCTGATCATAGCAGGGTTATTATAATGAAGCTTTAGAGAGAGTCTTAATAAAACCAGGAATCAAGTCACTGAAACTATTTGTATAAATAGGCTTATAGTTTTCTTGAAATATTTTCCTTTAAGACAGAAAAATATTAAGATTAAGCTTGCTTCTTCTAAAACAAATTTGTACTGAGAATTCTACTTATGAAAAATAATTTTTTGCCAGGTGCCAGTGCCTCATGCCCGTGATCCTAGTTACTTCAAAAGTCTAAGATCTGATCATCGCAGTTCAAAGTCAACCTGGGAAGGAAAATCCATGAGACTCTTATTTCTAATTAACCAGCAAAAATCCAGAATGAATCAGTGGCCAAGTGGTAGAATGCTGTCTTTGAGCAAAACAGCGCAGAGAGAGAACCTAGGTCCTGAGTTGAAGCCACAGGACTTTCATTATTTTTTTGATTTAATTAAACAAATAAAAAATTATTCAAAGCTCAGAATGATACTAAAGAGCAGTGTTAGAACAACTAGGAAATTAATGGGCCTACCGTCACAAAAAGGTCATGTTCATGTATTATTATAATTTCTACTTCTCTTTCAATTTCTCATCTCTGAAATATCATGAGCACTGGGGGTGCTCAATGTTAATGAAAATAAATCTGCTAGGGTTTCCTTGTCTCATTCAGTTAAAAGGCGGAGCCTGTTGAATTTTGAATTTATTTTCTAGAAGCAAAGTATTTTGTGTTATCACTCAACAATTACAGTACACACTATTCACCAGTATTTTCAAACTGTCCCCAATTTAAAAAGCTAAACTTAAACTCTCTCATCAAAGTTAAAAAATATTTTTTAAAGTAAAAAGTCCTTTTTAGGATTTTTAAATTTTTTTATTGTCAAAATAATGTCCAGAGGGGTTACAGTTACATACCTAAGGCAGTGAGTACATTTCTTATCAAACTTTTTACCTCCTCCTTCCTTTTACTCTCACCTTCCCCCCTCCCAGTTCCCTCCTCCCCACCCTCCCACAACTTGTACAGTTGGTTTACAGCATATTGTCTTGTAAGTATTGCTGTTGCATTGGCTCACCTTTTACCCTTTGCCTCTCCGTTTTGGTGTTCACTTCCCCTAGTTCTAATAAACATACATACAATAACCAGTGTACCAAGTCAGTTACAGTGACATCAGGGGTGAAACCACGGGAAAGAAAGACAAAGAAAAAGGCATAATTTCATAAGTTACATTGGAAATAATTACATCAAAGATAAAGCACTTATTTCCAAATCTTGTAGTTCATTTCACTTAAGATCTATTGTCCTCCTCTGCTAGGACTATCCTAGAAAAGTACTAATTGTTTCCAGTGAGTGAAACCATAGAGTTTATGTTTTTTTGGGTCTAGCTGTCTTCACTTAGTACGATTTTTTCCAAGTCTTTACTTTTTTAGGAATTTTTTAATGACATAAACTATTTATTTGACTTAGTATGCCCAGTTAATTTTTAATTAAGTTCTCTTGTATGTTTTCCAAACTCCCTGATTTTTTTTCTTTTTCTTTCTGGTTATTTATTTTTCTTAACCTTGTTTAGGGAATCATATGTGCCTGGGCACAAAAGGTTCTCATTCGGTCAGGTGTGTTAGGTCCTTCAGCCAGATGCCCTGTCTTGTGTGTCACATTGTTCTAGCAACAACAAAAAGTCAGTAAACTAGAACTCAATAATATTATAATTTGCAGGGAAGAATTCAGTATTTCTGCTCTACAATAGACTATACTCTACACCTCTTTGTTGTGTCTGACTTGAAGTTGCTGAGCTGTACATACTGCCTTTTGCCTCTTTAGCTTTTGGTGTCATATTATTGTCCAGTAAATTTGTCATTATCTATTGGCTATAAGGCTTTTGAAGGCAATGACTGTGTCTTAACAACCCTGTGTCTCTCATACCTGAGCATTTGATCATTTCTGCTAAATATGTAATCAAATGAGTGAGACAAGAGTGAGACTTGCTCTTTTGGAAGTTGGCTGTAGCCACACCAGAAAATTTAGGTCCATGAGGTTTACAAATGTACAATTTGACTATTTACTGATAGATTTTTTTTCTCCTTTCAAGAACTTGCTTTAACATTTCAAGATGAGGAATTATTTTTTTCTTGCTTATGCCACAGGGCACATTTGGATCCGTGCATCATGCCAAATGATTTCTGTATATTTCAAGCTTTTTCTTAACTCCATGAGAGATACTAAAAGCAAAACATAAATTTCACATTCACATAATGTGTCCTTTAAACACAGGGTTTGGTGGGCTGTAAAAAGAAATTCCACTTGAATCTTCACCTGGATGAGAATAAAATGAGAAGACCTGTATTTCACAAACAATGGAAAATGGCGCTGGTATTTTTATTCTTCAGCAGCCTCCTGTCACCTTGACAGCAAGCCACAGGCAGGATTTGTGTGTGTTCTGAGATCAAGAGGAACAGAATCCAAGCTGCAATGGCGCTGATCCACAGATGGGCCAAATGCTGTTTTGTCATCCCCAAGCATGCTGGTAATTTGAGGCTGTAGCCCTCGTTTCCTGACTTCGACCTGACTACCACCTGACTTCTGAGAACCATGTGAAATGAAGAATCCACCAAGTCCTTGACATATGCAACACATTTCTAGCCATTATTGATTGAATTTAGATGCCAGAAAAGCTTGGATTGATCTTAAATTTCAAGAGAAAAGTTTGCTCATTTCAATTCATCCCTTATGAGATACCAAACTTAGACTGCAGGATTTCCATACAAGGAATATTCTATTCGACATAAATTATTAGCTTCTGTTGTTTATCTTTATATCCTTAGCTGGTTATGAGTCAAAATTGTCACCTCCTTTGAAGTTTTTCTTTCCTGTTGTTCAAGCAAGTATCCTCAAAACTTTTAATATTTTTGCTCTGCTTTTCTCTTTTGCGTAGGGCATCAGGGGTGGAACCCAGAGCCTCATTCATACTTGGCAAGTTCTCTACACTGAGCAATGTACCCTGCCCTGCCATCTTGTTCTTAAAGTAATAACTTTACTTGAAATGAAGAAACATATAAAAGATGAAGTTTGGGGAAGCTTCTAATTCTTGATGCTTAACTTGTATTAAGGGATCTTTTAAAAAATATAAACTACTCTGAATATTTACTCTCTGGATAAATAAGATCCATTCTTGAAAAATGTAATTAGTAATTAGTAAAAGATAAAGTTGTTGGTATCTTATAACTTTCTAAATTCAGAAGAACGTTTTTTCCCATGAAGTTATAAAGTGTGGCTTAGTGTTAAAGTGCTTGCCTAGCATTCATGAAGCCCTGGTTTCAATTCTTTAGCACCACACAAACAGAAAGAGCCAGAAGTGGCGCTGGGATCATCTTGGCCACAGGCCAGCAGTTCGGTAATAAACTTTCTCTCCTGCCTGAAAAAAAAAAAAAAAAAAAAAAGAAAGAAAGAAAGAGGTAGAGCGCTAGCCTTCAGTGAAAAGAAGCCAGTGACAATACTCAAGGCCCAAGTTCAAGCCCCAGGACTGACCAAAAATATAAAGAACTGGGGACCAAAACTTTCAACACTGATTCAGGTTTGTCATTTACTCAGATCCATCCCTCCACTTCTCTTACAAGCTCTGAATTTCTACTCCTGGAAGGCATGCATTTCTTTTGTTTCCTAGGTCATCTGGTTCTCACCTGGATCTCACCAGAGAAAAACTAGGAGAAGATTGGCAGTGAAAAAATTCAGAATATTTTAACTCCTTTCTACCACTGCTGCTTTTTTGTGATTCCAACTTCTTTTATACATACGCATGCGCGCGCACACACACACACACACACACACACACACACACAAATTGCCACTTTCTTTTATTTATGTACTGAGGTTTGAACTCATGTTCAAGACTAGGGAGATGAGGCAGGTGCTCTACCATTTGGGCCATGCTATCAGACATTTTTTGTTTTACCTGTCTTTCAGAGAGTCTCAATGTTTTTGTACAGGGCCAGGCTTGGGCTATTGTTCTCCTACATATGGTTCCTGCATAGCCTGTACACAGCCATGCCCAACTTATCTGCTGAGATGGGGTCTTGACAACTTTTTCTCTGGGCTGACCACAAACTGCAGACAGAGGATGGCAGGTGTGTGTAACCTACCATATACACTTAGCCCCATAAGATAAAATGTATGAAAATAATTTGATAATTATTAGAGACTTTATATTACATTATCTTTATTAGTAACTTTGCTAAAAGCAATCTAACAATTTAGTACAAAATTAACCAAATGGTAAGAAATTGCAGCTTTTAGCTTAGGAAAAATAATGCAAAACTTTTGCATAAATCATATTTTGCTAAATAATCTTTAGGCATGAGCAGACTACAGTATCCTCTTTATGTTTAAAAAATGACATTCTTCATCTAGCCTCAAACTTTTTGCTTTGTATATTCCTTTTATTATCATATTAAATAGCATTTTTCATTTCTAGTCGGTTTCTGTCTCAGAAATAAATCTGTCCACTTGGTACCATTTTTTATCATACCTTTTTGATGTCTGCACTGTCACTTTGTGTTCAAAGATGAGACCATTGTAGAGAGTCAGCCCAGAAAGCAGACCTGTTGGATTCCATAACACCTAATTATAGTGCTAACTGATATAATATTAAATGATGATTTTAAGTTACCTTTAGCTATGGAGCGTTTATTCTCAAATGCTGGGCTAAGAGCTTTACAGCTGTCCACACACCGATCTCTGAAAATAATATAACCATTTTATTCTTGTGCTACAGATAGGGAAACTGAAATCAAGGAGGTTAAGCAAACTTCAGTTGCTCATTGTCTGTTCCTTTGTGAACAGAATTAGCACCTAACGCAATGCCTGGAACATAACAGCATCCATGGCTGAATGAATGCAAGATGTAATGTAACATGGCAAATAGAAAAACCAATAAGGAAATCCCTAGTATATGATAACAAATCCACTCAACTAACCTCAAAAACTGCACCAGAGGTAAGAGTTAAAATCATCTAGAAAAAGAAGCCTAGAAGCAATGACCTAGAAAGCAGGACCTGAGGGTGAGGATTACTGTTTAGGGGATATGTGGATATAAAAGCCAGCTGGGGCAGATATAGGCAGGCTACTGAACCTGGATTGGAGAGGAGACAGCCCAGATAAATTCCAGAGGAATAGTATATATGTGTATGAATGGGCTTGTGAGTTGTTGGCAAACGTTGTGGAGTCAATCTTGTCAAGTTCAATGAGGCAAGGCCCTCCCTCAGTCCTCTTGTTTCAGAAGCTAGTGTAGGCCCGATTTCAGATAAAGGGTCCTGAAGTCCACTACCAGAAGTATGAGTAAGATTCCCATTTGTCTCTTGTTTTGTCTACAGACAGCCAGAATAGAGCAGTGTGACCATCATCACAATACTGCCATATATCAGAGAATCTGTTAATACTTGAAGGTATCATAGCCATAGGAGAGAACAAGTCTTCACCTGGGGCCAAGTTATGAGCCACAGCCCTTTAGCAGCCTTTGACATTCAGAACGTGAATGTTCAGAATTCTGTTGGACCTTCTGTACACCTCTGGAGTGACTGATCCCTACTGGATTCTAGAACTATGATTTGTGCTTCACTGATTTCTGGTCATAATAAACCAATCCTTTCTCATGCAGCCCCAGGACATCTCACAATTCTGTGAAGTTCACTGAGCAGAGCTGCAGCTTTCCCTACCACATCTGCTTTAGGCTCAATGGAATTGGAATTGTCATAACTTTGTCAAGACTGAGAATGCAAATGTGCAGGAAGGTTCATCATTGCCTTGTTTATGATAGCAAATAATTAGGAACAACTGAAATGCCCATCAACAAGAGAATGCTCAAATAACCTGACATTTACCTTCCATGGTCTATTTAATTCTAGATGAGAGGAGAATATACCACTGTGTGTTTGTTGAGACTCTTATTTAGGCTGGCATTTGTGTGAATGAATATATATTTGCCATTCCTGGACTTTGGACTCAGGGCCTGAGCACTGTCCCTGGCTTCTTTTTGCTCAAGGCTAGCACTCTGCCACTTGAGCCACAGCACCACTCCTGGTTGTTGTCTATATATGTGGTGCTGGGGAATTGAACCCAGGGCTTCATGTATGCGAGGCAAGCACTTTTGCCACTAGGCCATATTCCCAGCCTGGCATTTGTATATTTAAGATAAAACTTATTAGCAGAACAGGACATTCACTTATTAATATTGGGGCTAGGCACACTATCTGCAATGTAGTTGTCTTTTTATTTCCCCTACTCTATAAGCATATTTCTTTATAAGAAATCTATTTGGAGAAAGAATAAAGAGAAATATGTGGTAGTTCTGGGACCTTCTCTGGGGTAAAGACAACTCCAACAGCAAAAATGTGTTATTGATGGAATGAAATTGATGGAGTCCTGAGGCTTTATGAGAGATTAAGGGCAAATAAGTTGTTAGCAACAGAGAGAAATATACATGTTGCCTTTCCATTTGCTCCAATTAATGTTTTGTTCATAAGGAATATCATCTTTCTAAGATTTAACAGTATCCTCATCTCCCAGGCAGTCTTTGTTGGTGAGCAGTTGGACATATTAGGCAAAGCTTGACTTCTAAATTTCCATCCCAAGAGAGTTGCCATAATCCAACTTTCATGTCAGATGCAAGGTCACCTTTATTTCTCTATATGACTAGAACCAGGTACAGTGAGGGAGCATGGAAAGACTTGGCCAGTTTCTCCCTAAAGGGCCATCTTATTTGGATATGTTGTACCTGATGTGCCAGTGGACAGAGTGAAGGCTCCTTCTGAGTACGTAAGTGGCTTCTGCCTAATAAATAGCTTGTGCTTTCTTGAGGTCACAGGGTTTAACAGAGATGGATGTATATCAGAAGCACTGATGGTAGCTATGATGGTAGCCTTGATAAAGATGTACAGAAACCTAGGACATCTCTGTTATAATGTCAGCATTCATGAAAACGGAGACTTTTGTGGGCTTGGTTGCATAGGACAGGCATATGCAACATCTTCTATTCTAAAATTTGTTCAGAGTTCCATCTTAGTGTACTCACATAACTGCACAGAAGGGGGAACTCATTGGTGTGGTTCAACTTTCATTGCCTCCTACCCCATGACTATGAGCAGTGCCATCCAAACTTCAGAATTTGTGGATGGTGATTTTTGACCATCACTTACTAGACAAGGCAGCTATCATGTCCCATGGGAATATAAGATCTGCATATGATCATGTCATGCTCCTTTAACCATTACTAAAGTACTTTATTTCTATTTTCCTCCTTCTTCTCCTATAATCCAATTCCTCTTTATACTACCCCTAAAGTAAAAGCTATCTCAAAATTTCTGTGCTTACTTTAATTGCTTACTTTAATGAAGATAAATAAATTCATTATACTTGTGATTATTTTGTAATATATAAATTATATAAATCATAACACACTATGAAAATACATTTGCAAGTGGCTAGCCAAACTTTGTGTTTCCAAGGTTTTTCCATTTTGAAATATCTATTTATTGCTGTAGTATGTGCCATTTACAAATATACCATAGTTTACTTATACTCTTTCTTCTTTTTTTATTTTTTGTGCCTTGTTGGGGGCTTGAACTCAGGGTATTGAGCCACTCTCATATGGTTGACACTGTACCATTTGAAGCATGACTTGAATATTTTGCTCATTGATTGGAGATGGAGTCTCCAATTCGAGATGGAGACTTTATTGCCAGGGCTGGTTCTGGCTGGCAATCCCCCACATGGCAGCCTCTTGAGTTGTTAGGATCATAGGCATGAGCCACAGCACCCACTAACCCTTTTTCTGTTCTTACAAAATGTTTACCTAGCATGCTAATGACCTTGGATCAATTTCCAGTACAGAAACAGAGAGACAGAGACAGAGAGACAAAAACAGAGAGACACAGAAAGATAATACAATGAACTTGTTATATAGAAGAACCAATAGCAAAGATAGCATTCAATTACTGTTCTCTATCTTCTTTTCCCTCTAAGAATGCCTTCCCCAGTACCTTGTCTTTCTTACTTGTATTTCTATCAAGAGAAAAGTTCAATTATGAAGTTGGTCATCAATTCACAGACTATCTCTACAGTGAACCTGTCTCAATAGCAAAACAAGCAAAAATTACTATACTGTAAAATATACAAATATACTGTAACATGTCTATACATACATGTACATGCATACCATACAGAATTTACTCTAACAATAGAACTGTTTAGAAAGATTAAGGGAAGGGAGAGGAAGAAGAAAGATGAAGGGTAAATAATTTAGCAATAGAACTTAGAGGATTATGCACTTTCTGTAGCAATTACATGCAATACTATCTTGGGTTGCTGCTAGAAATATCTGGATATCTACTTTCTTTGGTTTCTTTCCTGCACTTGTACAAGAAATAAGATGCAGAATATCCTCTAAGTATCCTGCTTTTCTGTCAATTTTTGTTACTTTTTCTTGGTTTAGTCTGGGTATTTTTCCTAGATGAATTGAAAACCTTGTCTTTGAGTTATTTTTATATTAGGATTTCTAAGTAATATTACTTCCGCAGACAGGAAAATCATCTACCTAATAAGTACCACCATCCTCAACTGAGAAATCAATTTGTGTACATTCCTGAATTCACGGAGAGTTTTGAATCTGTGACAGGACTATCTTAGTGACAAAAACAAGACAAAAATGCTGTTTGTTTGAGAGGATAGGGCGGAGGTGAACTCTTATTTGTCTAACATTCTCAAAAATCATTTCAAGAGAAATTAAGACAAGAAAGCTCTCAAGGGCTTCGGTTAAATTCCTCCTGTACTGTTTCTGATCTCCTCTTTGATAGAGGTGTTGAATAAATGAATGAGTGTGAGACCTTCTGTGTCTTTGGCCAGTGATGTCCACAAAATCTGCCAGCTCTGACTTTGGCCAGAGATGTTAACTGCCCCTGAACCTCATTTTACCATAAACCATTCCCCCTGGAGATTTTTGTTGTCCCATGCATAACAAAGCTAAAAATCCAATGGCATTCTCTTGGAGAATCAGGCCAAGTTGTCAAACAAAAATGTTTGCATTTCCTTTCTCAGATCCATTAAGTGGAATTCCATTTCTTTGTATTTTAAAGTAAGTAATGTTCACCAGGAGTTGATATAAGCATCTATTATTTTCCAGGAAAATGTGGAGGACAGATGAAAAGCAAAAGGATTGTCCCAACAGGTTTCTCCTGTTGAAGAATATATTTCAAAGTGCATTTTTCTTCCCCCAATACAGCTCCAATCACTTCACGTAGTGTATTTTCAAATAAATCCAACATTGTTTTTTAGCAGAATTTACAGTACAGCTTCATGTACATCATTTCAGTTCTAAAGCATACTCGTCTTTTTCCCATTGCAAACTAAATCTTGCTCTGAACTATAAAAACAAGCAAGAAACTTTAAACTTTATACTGCAATAAAAATTAAAAGTTTGGTTGATACAAGTTATTATACATGACTGAGTTTGTCTCTCCAAATCAATGAAATAAATTAGGTTCCCTGCTCTGTAGCATATGGTATCCTCAGAATTGCCTTCACATAATTATAACTCTGTTTATTAAAAAGAATTATGTAACAATATGGTTGATTTATTCTGATGTGATTGCCTTAGTAACTTAATTGGACTCAGCAACATACCGAGATAAAATTAATTTAATTAGCTGATTCATTTCAAGATGACTAGAATCCCTTATCACATTTAGATAATCTTCTGAAAAGGTGTGCAAGCAAACTAGCTAAGTTCAAGAACAACTGAACACCTGTGTGGCATATTAAATAACATATGAACAAGAAAAAGCATTCTAGGGACTGGGAATATGGCCTAGTGGCAAGAGTGCTTGCCTCATGTACAGGATGCCCTGGGTTCGATTCCTTAGCACCACATATATAGAAAATTGCCAGAAGTGGCACTGTGGCTCAAGTGGGGGGAAAAAAAAAGCCAGGAACAGTTCTAAGGCCCTGACTTCAAGGCCCAGGACTGGCAAAAGAAAAAAGAAAAAAAAATAAGAAAGAAAGAAAAAGCATTCGAGTACACTTTTAGCTAGAAGTCCAAAATAATTTTACTTCATGTTGTTTCAAAGGATGGATGCTTATTTTTTAAAGCTTTCCCTTTTTAAATATTAGGCAACGTCCATTACTAAAATTTATTGCCTTGCCCTCTCCTATTCCATCATTTCAGTCATGACCTCCAGATGGCCATATCATTGAAAGTCTCTGGACCTTAAAGTGACAGTCTCAACCTGAACTTGAGCCCAAGATCAGCCAGCCTGGTTGCTTCTTTTCTGGAATGTCATTGTAGAAACATGTGCAAATGGATTATTGTAACTAGAGAAGGATTAGGGTAACATCGTTACACAACTATTCCACAAACAAAATTGTACATATCCAAAGAATTCCAAGGTCAAAGCAGCATTTCTCCATATGCTCTCTTCTTGTTCTACCTCTTTTCTTGCTGCTCATTCCTTTTGTCTGTTATTTTTTGTTATTTGTTAATACATTTGTTTCTCTTTTCATCATACAGACCTTATTATCTTATGATCCTATGATCTTATACTTGACAGCAGGTAGCTTCCCATTGATTCTACAGCACACTGCCTCCTCAACCTGGCTCACAAGTTCCCTCAGTAAGTGCTCACTGTTTCCTCTGCCTTATCATATGTGATCACACTATTAGGAACCTAGGTAAAAGGTCCATGAGACAACTTTCTATTTTCTCCCTCAACCATTCCCTTTCTCCTTTTTTGACCACTTCATATCTTAGCTCATTCCATCTTCTAATTCAAAAATAGCAATTCACTGTATTCTAGACTCATTTTCCATATAAAGCCTTCTTTCCTGGTGATGCCAACCAGTAATTACTTCATTTGTGTGTGTGAGAGAGGGAGTGTCTCGTGTGTGTGTGTGTGTGTGTGTGTGTGTGTGTAACAGAGAGAGAGAGCATGCATTTGTGTTTAATTCTGATGTCAGATACCATCATTGTTTATATATGTCTTAGAATTTCATTGACACTAAGCTGGGGCTCTGGCCCTCCCTTTCTCTACAGTGCCTACAGTAATATCTTATAGTATATGTTGATTACTTCTTTGCTGAGTGAAAGCATTTTATTATTGTTGTTGATATTATTGTGAAGGTTATTCTTGTTGTTGTTATTATTATTATTATTCAGTCGTAGGGCTTAGACTCCAGGCCTGAGCACTGTCCCTGGCTTCTTTTTGCTCAAGGCTAGCACTCAGCCTCTTGAGCCACAGTGCCACTTCTGGGTTTTCTGTTTGTGTGGTGCTGAGGAATTGAACCCTGGGTTTTGTGCATGCTAGTCAAGCACTCTACCACTAAGCCACATTCCCAGCCCCTTGTTTATTATTTTTATTGTTGATAGTGCTTTGTAGTTTCTGTCCTCCAAGCAATAAAACTTTCCCCCCTGTGGAAACAACAATATGTAAACTTATTCACTCTCATATAACCGTTGTAGAATTTAAGCAAATTTAAAAAGAAATTTCCCCTCTTAAACCAACAGACCTTATTTCCCAGGAGTTTGTGAATCGTTGGAGCCAGCGTATCTTCCAGTGCAGGCTGACTTCCATTGTACTGTCTACTGAATCTGATTGAGTCACTAGAAGACAAGGTCTCTCTGGTGGGGTTATAGGTCTGTCCATCTGCAAAGAAGCTAATGAGAGTCAGAGATCCAATTCATTAGATTCTGCAGCCTTTGATGCTTCAGCGCATGTGGTACAAGCGATAACACAGCACTAACTGGGCAGAGCAAGGGGAGCGGCTGCAGACAGTCCCCCTGGTTCAGACTCTTTGTTTCAGTGTAGTTACATCAGAGTTACACTGCTTTGCATTGAACTTGGGTGCTTTGATTTCTTTTGTTGTAGGAACAAAACTGTAAAAAGAGAATAGAACAGAAGTGCTTCTATAATGGGTGTTGAATGATCAAGGAAATCTATGTTGGACAAAAGACCCATTTATCAGTGCCATGAAAATCCCTTGAATAACCACAATATTTGCTTTTTTTTCCTTTAAAGTCTTTCATCATTATAGAGATCTTTAAGTATCATTTCTAAAAGCTAGAGGAAGTTTTGTTTTTATTTTTTTAATAGATTTGAGAAAAGACGAAAATGTTTTTCAGAGTAAAACTAGAGGTATCAATTGCTACTTGAGGGTGAGTCTCTAAGTGTCTATCGCTTCCCAAATATTTTTTCTTCATTACTTTATTTATTTTCACATTACCCTCACAAAGTATGTATATATCATTATTATTTTACAGATGTAATTTTAGAGTGTAATCCAATATTGGGAACCTAAATGTGAATCAAAATGCAGTGTTTTTCTAATATACTAGATTATATCTACATATGAAACTGAAAATGTGCTGTTTAGAAGCAGCACTTTCATTAATCAATGCATTTTTTAACCACAAATTAGACTTCCAGCTTCAAATGATGTGACACTACATAATGATTAATGAAGCACTCACCTTTTTAATTGGCTAAAAATCATGTATTTTACAGATGTCAATGATGAAAATATGAGTTAGCTTAAAGGGATGGAGCGAGTGTCTAGTGCTGACTAATCAAACCCACACTTCTTGAGCAGGCCTGTGCTGAGGAGGCTGAGATATTCCACTGGCAGATATTTTTGAATGCATATGAAAATATGTGGGGGGTACCAGTGGTTTACACCTATAATCCTAGCTGCTCAGGAGACTGAGATCTGAGGATTGCGGTTCACAGCCAGCCTGGGCAGAAAAGTCATATCTCCAATTAGCCACCAGAAAATGGGAAATGGTGCTATGGCTTAAAGTGGTTGGACACTAACTAATATTAACCTCAGGGACAGCACTCTGGCCCTTAGTTCAAGAACCACAACTGATTAGAGAGAGAGAGAGAGAGAGAGAGAGAGAGAGAGAGAGAGAGAGAGAGAGAGAGAGAGAGAGATGTGGGGATTGGATACTTTGGAAACCAAGAAAGTTGGGAAAGTTTCCAACTATAAAAACTTCCTATAGGGGCTAAAAATGTGACTTACTGGTAGAGTTCTTGCCTCGCATGCATAAGGTCCTGGGTTTGATTCCTCAGCACCACATAAAAGCCAAAAGTGGCACTATGGCTCAAGTGCTAGAGTACTAACCTTGAGCAAAAGAAACTCAGGAACAATGCCCAGTCCCTGAGTTCTAGCTCAGTACTAGCCAAAAAACAAACAACAAAAAAAAACTTCTTCAGTTCTCTTCATAGTTGAATAATTACAGGAGGCTAATGATCTCATACATCAAACCCCAGAAACACCAGGTTTTGACATCTATTATCATTCATTTTTCAGAACAGCACCAAGTCTAGGTTTATGTCTTGACTTATTTTACTCAAACTACTGACTTCATTACAATTATAATCTTGCCTTTCTTTCCATTTGGTGATACTTCCTCCACCATGATCTAGATTAAGTTTTTGATTACCACATAATAGATGACCTCTAAATCCACCTTTTGGGGCTTGACAGCTTTTCTGATTTTCATCTTCTATTCAACGTCTTTGTTAGTAGGTATCTCAGCTTTGGGAAGTTTAACTTCATCTAACGCTGAATTCTGACTACTCTCATCTCTGCACACCACTGCTCACTTTTGTTGGCTTCTCTTTTGTTAGCAGGACCATTAGTCATATGAGCATCTAAGCATGTATCTCAGAATTCATCCTAGGCTTATTAATCTTGCATACCATTTGCCACACCTAACAACAACCAAGTATTATTTTCAATATCTTTTCTAAGTCTCTCACCATTCCTATCACCTCCCTTTGGCCTATTACTGTCATTTTTGCAATTCAAATTCTCATGTGGATTTACCTCCTTATTCTAGACTTTATCCTTCTGTAAATAGGTATTCACCGTTCTGATCAAGCACAAATTACTTCCTATAGCTTTTCCTGGATTTAATATTTCTTCCACTACCACCTATCTGCTTGAATAGTTATTTTTTTTTCTAGTCTTCAAAATCGGCTTTGGTCCTGTCCCTGAGCCCTTTGTGCTCAAGGCTAGTGCTCTACCACTTGAGCCACAGTATCACTTCTGTGTTTTAATTGGAGATAAGAGTCTCACAGACTTTCCTCCTGGGGCTGGATTCAAACCATAATCCTTAGATTTCAGCCTCCTGAGTAGCTAGCATTACAGGTGTGAGCCACCGGTGCCCAGCTTTGAATATTTACTTTTATATCATTACTTCTCCCTTAAATTATAAAATGGAGAGAAAAAATTAGCATATTTTGCTCTGTATTCCCATAATTTCCCTCCTAAATAAGTCCTATGCATTCTGCACTTAGCTTTTACAAGTACTCAGAATGTATAAGTCCTCTTTTGTTTGGCATTTTCTCTACTGCTTACAAATACTATTTGTAATACTATTTGTGTTACTATTTTCCCATAGTTATCGTCTTTGTCTGATGTATACCTGAAGACCTTCCCACTAGTCCTTTGTTTTCAGGAGGCTTCCACATGCTGCTTCATCTTCTTTAGACAATTCCTTCCTTAGCACCATCTAAGAGTCATATACGAATACTGAGATGTGTTCAGGGCTCTACAGACACAGGAAATTCTCCTGATGGCTTCCTACAATATGCACTGAGAGGCAGCCAAAAGTTCTGAGAACTTTCTTATGATATTGTATCCCCTTGTTAATTGTAGCTAGGGCCAAGTAAACATCAGATACTATTTCCACACACAAAAGAAATGACAGTTTTGAAAGATCCAGAACTTCACATGTTCCTCTGTTAGTTTCCATTTTTCTTCTTCCTTTTTGATTCTTGCATCCAAACTTTGACATATTAATCATCTCTAATATCCTGAGTTGCCTAAAGATTCAGTTAATGTTTTCCCTCCCAGTTCATGTAGAAATAACATGTGCAAGTGTTCATTACCTATATTCAGATATGGAATCCCTGAAGCAACCTTTCCAACAGTGTCTTATTGCATGCTTTATCTACAATATCTGTTCATGCATCTGGTTGCCTTGGACATTATTGCATGGACGTCATCTATATGAGAGCTGACAGGAAATGTCTTCACTGCTCTTGCAGTGTAGTGTGTAAATTTACCCAAGCTTTTTCTTCCCAAAGTGAGTCACTTTACTGTCAATTTTTTCATTAACAAAAACAGAGCAATAAAAGCACATGGTCACGGATTTTTTTTTCCCCAGCAAACACTCTTCAGTCGCTTGTTACAAAGCACATCAAATGCATCCTATGCAGGGTGAACAACAACAAAAAGCAAATTTTGCTCTTAAAAATCATACTAAGTGAAATAAGTCAGACCCAAAGAAACATAAGCTCTATAGTTTCACTCATTGGAAACAAGTAGTACTTGTCTAGGATAGTCCTAGCAGAGAAGCACAATTGCTCAAAAGCAATGTATATATGATAACATAAGATGATCTTAAGTGAAATGAACTACAAGATTTGTAAATAAGTGGTTTATCTTTGATGTCGTTATTTCCAATGTACCCTATGAAATTATGCCTTTTTCTTTTATCTTTCTTCCCCATCCTTTTACCTCTGTTGTCACTGTCACTGACTTTGGTACACTGTGTATTGTATGTACGTTTATTTTAACTACGGAAGAACACCAAAATGGAGAGATGAAGGGTAGAAAAATGCAATTAATTCACCTCCACTTACTTACCTAAACAAGGATTTCTGGGGTTTATATATTTTAAGAATAAAAGATGAGCTGAATTTATGACCAAAAAAATGAGCAGTATCCCCAGACAAGGAGTAGGAAAACACTGAATAAATAAAATGAAATAACTAAATAATGATAAATGTTTGGGAAGCTCTGAAGATGATCAGAGAGCTATACAATAATGAAAGAAGGAACTTAGCACTGCTGCCAGAGGAGCACTCTGGAAAAAGATGAGACTCTAGGAATAGTCAGGATGGATGAAGGAGCACCATGGTAGGAGGAGCTCCCTGGAAGTAGCCTATTGCAGCCTATGCAGCCTACTGCTACATGGCAAAACATTCCAAATCTAGTGATATGAAACAACAGTAATTTGAGCAGACACAGTGGGAATGGCTTGTCTCTGCTCTACATTGTACCTCGGCTAAGACTGAAGAGCTGGGTAAAGTAGAAGGCTAAGGGCTGAGATGATCTAGAATTATTAGATTTTTTTCTTGCATATTTGGTTCTTGTGCTATCTGGACTCAAACAAAGACACTGGCTAGGACATCAACCACAGAATCTACATATGCTGCTCCAAAGGTTTGGGCTTCCTTGCAATGTGGTGTATCATGGAATTCATGATTGTTTGGGGGTTGTTGTTATTGTTTCTCAAGCAGTTCAAGCAAATAATACATGATTCCTCGCCTCAGAAATACAATAGTCTGAATTCTCTATGATAGTCTTAACTTCAAGATCAATATAATGTGACTTATTTTGCTTTATTTGAGTTTTATCATTTCTGAGGCTTGAACACAGGGCCCACACACACTCCCTAAGCTTTTTTGCTCAAGGCTAGCACTCCATCACTTAGGCTACATCTCCACTTCCAGCTTTTTACTGGTTAATCAGAGATAAGAGTGTCAAGGATTTCCCTGTTCAGCAAAGCTTGGAACTACAATTCTCAGATCTCAGCCTCCTCAGCAACCAGCTCCCAATAATAATGTGATTGTTTTAGACAAGGCCTTTGAGGAGCTAACTTAAATAAAAAATTGTATGGGACTATTCTAATCTAGTATGATTGATTTCTTTATAAGAGGAAATTGGGACATACAGACCAAGGGAGGACATATGAGGACACAATCAGGGAACAGTCATTTGCAAGTCAAGGAGAGAAAACTAGGCAGAAACCAGCTCTGCTGACACCTTAATCTTTCATTTCAGTTCCCAAAACTATAAGAAAATAAAATACTGTTGCATAATCCACCCCATCTATGGTATTGGTTACAGCAGCCCAAGATAACACACCACATAGTATCATTTCTGTTATATTTTTGTTCAAACTCACCCAATTAAAACAGAGAAACATGGTATCACCTATTGCTGAGAGGAATTTCAAATGATAGGCCTGGTGTAAAACTGCAGCATATTGGAAATAGCTTGGCAGTTTGGGACAAAATGGCTCTGATATGGTCTGGAAGATGTAAGATAGGAGGAGAAAAAATCAGACATTGTTCCAACTGCAGTTGAAAGATTGTGGAAGGTAAAATAGAAAGTGACATTTTGATTTATATTTTTTAAATATACTAAAACTTTTGTGGATAAGAGAACCTCAGGAAGTGGAGTGACTGATTATGAATCAAACTGAGCTGTTCTGGGGAGCAAAGCTATGAGCCTGGCTGAGGGGGGATGGCCAGGCAATGAGTGGGTCAGGATTAACAGGTACAATTGACAAGTGCTAAAGACAAAATGAAAGTGAGAACTGAGTAAGTTGAGGTTTGAAGCAGCACGCCAATGTTGCTGTTGTGAGAATCATGTTACTTACTGGGATGGAAAAACTTGACGAAATTCTTTTGGGATAACAATAGGAGAACAGATCAAAAGACCTGTTGGATATACAAAACCCCTTTTAAAAGCATTGTATAATCTTTGAATAGTTATACAAAGAACGTTCAATTTAGCTTATCAATTTTTGAGCACAATGCATCTTTTTATTATCTTTAAATAGCTGTACAAAGGAGTGTCATTTATTAAAGCAGCACATAAGTACATAACTCATTTTGATCAATATCATCCCTTTCAACATACTCATCCCATCCCTCTCCTACCCACCCCTACCCTCACTTTTCTTAAATTTGCAGGATGTTCATTGCATTCTTGTTTATATTTTCCCATCTATTCTCTTCTTCATTCATTTACCACTTTCTCCTTGACCCACCCCAGCCCTTTCAAGTACCAGTTTCCTGGCATTTATTTTGCTTCACCTTGATTTTGCCTTTCTAAAGAATTACACAAATTGAGTCCTTACTTAAGTATCATACTTTTACCATAATTCAATTAATATATTAGTTAAATGCACTTTGATCAATATCAATTCTTCTATCACCCCCCCATCTGTCCAAACCCCATCCATCTCCTGAATTTACTTAGTTCCATTTTTCACATAAAGACATGAACGCTATGACTGTATTTTCACACACTTTCTGTTCTCATTGTCTGCCCCTTCTCTTTGACCTACAGTGCCTCTTAACAACACATGTCCCAACATCCATTTTGTTAAAGGAGTTTCACCATTGCAATCCTCCCCTGTGAATATCATACTTTAGACAATATGATACATTTATATATATATATGCACATGACCCTATATATTTTTATATATGTTTATAATTTATGTGAGAAAATACGTGCCATTTGTCTCTCTGAGGCTGACTCACTTCATTTAACATTTTTTCCATGTAGGTCCATCTCCTGCAAATAATATATTATTCTTTCTGATGGATGAGTGAGATTCCATTGTATGTTCCTAATTCTCACTCACATTTTCCCAGTTAGCATAATGATTTAGGAATAAATTATCTGGAAAAATGAAAGAATAATGTCATGGAATTTACCTGCAAGTTGTCAAGTCCTCTACACAATCTCCTCATTTGAGGTGGATCCTTAGTAAGCAAATGTGTTCTGAAAATTGTGCTGTTTACTTTAAGGAAATAAATGTAAACCTGTTCCACTATCAATCACATACTGTGAAATAAAATAAGTCTCCTCTTTTAAGGAACAAGTAAATCCAATTTATAGATAGGTAGATATTATAATTATATGTATATATATATGTTTAAGCAAAGAATAGAATTAGGAGAATTCAATGTTAATCTCACTTTTACAAGAAGAAATATACTTTATTTTGAAGAATAACAAGTAAACATGTTCTCTAATAAGATAATATGAGAAACATAAGGAGAATTCTGAATACCTTTGGAAAGGAATAGAACCATGTAGAAATCTATGGCTTTCTCCAATAGATAATATTATCTAATAATTGGGCAAATATGTGTGGGGGAGGAGAGGGAGAGAGAGAGAGAGAGAGAGAGAGAGAGAGAGAGAGAGAGAGAGAGAGAAACACTGATACATTCAACCCTGGAAAAGTAATTAGAACCATATGATAACTTATAAATAAATAAAATATAAGGAAACAATATTCCCTTAGCCAAACCTAAGTATGTCTGCATAATTCTCTACATTTAGACTAAATAATGAAAACAGAAGTAATTTAATGTTTTGTAAAGCTGCAACTGGAGGTTGTCCTGTTTCTTCCCATTTTACCCTCTAATTTTACTTTGCTTCTTATGCGTAGCTTGATGTCTAGATAATAGCAACCATTTTTTATCAGAGAATATGTGTATCTGCGTTGTTCCAGCAGTATTTTCATGAAGGGAATTTTTTTGTTTATATCTGGTATTTATAGGCATTCTTTATACTTTAGGGAATTATTTATACCTATTTATATTTCATACAGAGGCTTTCTTTTCACTGTCCATAGATCATGAATCCTGGATTTTAAAATAGCTAACATTTGTAGAGGTTTACAAGCCAGATGTTAAGTTAAATCATTTAAATGTCATTGTTTTTAATCCAAGTAGTCCTTATGAAGTATATGTTATTTTTGATACCAAGAAATAAAATACTCAGTTTTAGATCTTGTGATTATCTTCTAGGGCTTCCATAATGAAATACCTCATAGTAGGTGGATTGGTCAATAGAACTTTATTTTCTCACAGTTTTACTCAGGAGAATTCCAAGATAAAGTTGCTGCAGGATTCATTTTTTGTGAGGGCTCCTTACTGGCTTCTAAATGACTGCTTTCACGTACATTCAAAGGGCTTTTCCCCTGTTCCTCACTCATGGGGAGACTGAAAGCTCTCTGGTATGTCTTCTTATAAGAACACCAAATGGTACAGGATCCCATCCATACTTATGACCTCCTTTGACGTTAATCATGTTCATAAGGGCCCTGTCCTTTGACGTTAATCATGTTCATAAGGGCCCTGTCTACAAACATGGTTACTTTAGGAATTAGAGCTGTTTATGAATTTGTGGAGCATACAGTGACACCTACAGCTTCCTGTTAAGAGGAAATATGATAGTCAGGGTTAGATTACAGGTAGTTTGATAAATTAAGGTAGCCTTAATCTTCCCAGTTGTTTGTATTTTCACCAGGAACATATGCTTTTATCCTCCCGAAATTATAGTCGCAGGATCTACAGAAAATAGGGGAAGAAACTTATCCAGGCTAAAGAATGGGAAACCATATAACATTGTTTTCCATTAAGATTATCATTATTTTTCTTGTTTGTGGTACAGGGGTTTGAACTTTGGGTGTCATGCTTTCACTTTATTCACACATTCAGCTCTTTGTTTTGCTGATTATTTTTTAAATACAATCTCCATTCAATTTTTATAAGCACAAGCACCTGAGCTACAATCAGCCTACATTAGGCTTTCTGTCATTTCTGGATTGCAGGTATATGCAAGTCCATTTGGCTTTCCTCTATGATTACAGGATTTCTTGGACTATTCTGTCTGGACTGGCCTGGAGCCATAGACTGGTTTGGGAAGTTCATTCCCCAGTCTCAGTCTGCTATGTAACTTGAGATGAGAGGCACGTCTCTATCCAAATGTGAACTGAAAAGCAGTCTCATGAACTTTTCTGCCTGGGCTACCCTTGAACCTCCTATCCTTTGCCTTCCAAATATGTGGGATTATAGGCATGAACAGGCAGGGGATAGCTAAAATTTAACTGTTCTGATCTGCAGAAGACGCTGTTAATAAAATAAGAATACCAGCACAAATTGGGAGAAAATATTTACAAACAATATATCTGATTGAGGACTATTATCTAAAATATGAAATTCACAAAATTCATCCATAAGTGAGCAACTTGGTTTTAGAAATGAGCAAAAGGCAATTCACTGAAATAGTTTTGCAGGTGACAAACATATGAAAAGATGTTGCACATCATGACATTAAGAAAATGCAAATTAATACAATGAGATACCACTACCCATAAATTAGGATGGCTGAAATCCAAAACACTGACAGTAGCAAATACTGGTAAAAATGTGTAGCAGAAGGAACTCTGATTCACTGCTGATAGGAACCCAAAATGGTACTATCATTTTGAAGACAGTTTGGCAGGCATGTCTCTTGGTATTTATCCAAATAAGTTAAAAACTTATGTCCACACAAGCCTCTGTATTGGATGTTTATAGCAACCTTACCTATAGCTGCTAAGAACTTAAAGAAGAAAAAAAAAGATGCCCTTCAGTAGATGCAGGATAAAATGTAGTCCATCTAGATAATGAGGTCTTATTTACTGGTAAAATCCAATGACACTTTAAAATGACACGGAAGAGCCTTAGGTATACATTATGAAGTGAAAAAGCCAATCTGACAGTGTTGTCTACTGTATAATTACAGTTACCCGACATCCAAGTAAAGATAAAGAAAAAGATTCATGGTATCAGAGGTTGGGGTTGGGAAAGAATAAAACAGAAGAGCATAAACGATTTTGATGGCATTGAAACTACTCTGTATGATACTATAATAATAAATATATGCCATTAGATATTTATAAAAACCTGCAGAATATGCATTGAAGATAAACCCCAATGTGACCTATGGACTTTGGAGGTTAATGAGTCAGTATAAATGTGATTGTTTGCTAGTTTAACAAATTGCAGAACTGGAGACTGAACCCAGAGCCTACTGCTTGATATGAAAATGTTCTCCCACTTAGCTGCAGTTCCACTTCCAGGTATATGGACTGTATAAATGCACCATGATGGTGGTGTTGATAATGTGGGAGGCAATTTGATGTGGAGGTGCAGATGTGGTCAAAGTATACACAGAAAATATTTGTACTATCTGCTTAATTTTTCTGGGAATCTAAAACTGTTCTTAAAAAATGGTGTACTCGAAAAACAAGCAAAAACAAAGTGGAATTGCAGCTCAAGTAGTAGAGAACTAACCTTGAGCCCTTAATAAGCTCAGGGACATTGCCCAGGCCCTGAGTAAAAGCTCCAGAACCAGTACACACACACACACACTTATGTTCTTTCAGTAATTTGCAGTCTAAATAGACAATCACCTCTCCTGGAAAGAGTTGTCACAATTTCTAATGTACATACAGACTTGCGCCTCCCTCCCTTCCTTCCATCCTCCCTTCTTTCTCTTTATTTTCTCCCCCCTCCCTCCCTTCTTCATTTTCTCCCTCTTCCTTCTGTTTAGTTGTTGTTTGTTTGTTGGAGTCTTTTCTTGAGACAGAGCTCATAAGTATGCACCACAGTCTGCACCCCCACTCCTCAAATGAAGAAAAGATCACCCCTTGGATTGGCCAGACTCCATGCTGCCTTTCTCTGTTTCACTTCTTTAATGTTTTCCTTCCTGAGTCTCCCGATTCTAGAACAATAGAACTGACTGACAATATTATGAGGGGGATTGAAACTATGCCCAACCAATATCTAGCCAAGCAGGACAGGTACTGTACTAATAGAGACAGAAAATAGGAAGCATATCTGGGAAAAGGAAGCCCTGAAATCATCTGTTGTCCTTATATTTTACATAGAATCAGGTAAATCTCCACAATTGTACCATTTTGACCATCTGGAAGCATTATTTAATAGCTAGGGGTGCATCAAAAACATGATCATATATACTGTCCCTTAGCTTTTTTGGTCAAAGTTGGCACTTCACCAGTTGAGTCACAGCTCTACTTCTGGCTTTTTAGTGGTTAATTGGAGACAAGTGTCTCATGGAGTTTCCTGCCTGAACTGACTTCAAACTTAGACTTTCCTGCATTGGTTATCTTAGAATCTTGATCTCAGATTGCAGCCTTCTGAGTAACTAGGATTCCAGATGTGAGGCACTGGTATCTGGCTAGTTCTCCTTCCTTCATCCAAAATAAATCCTTATCAAAAAAAAAAAAAAAGAAGACAAACAACAACAACAACAACAAAAAAAAAACAAAACAAAAAACACTTATCTTTGACTCAACCAATAACATTTGGCATCAACACTAGTTCAGAGGTGTTTGTGCATATTTTCCTTTTCTATTTTTTTCCCAAAAAGAAACAAAGGAATTTAGGTCCTTTTAGATTGACTATTTTAATCAGTAGAAATCCAAAGAATTTGTCCATATAAGAAAGGATCAATTTAGTGAAACAGTTTCTACATTTTTAAAATAATCTATAGAAAATAAATCAACATTATGTTAATTAAACTTTAAATGGGTCATACTTTATAGTTGTTATTAATGTCAGGGAAGAAAAAAAGTTGATATGCAAATGCCTAGAATATCAAGATATTGTCAGGAAATTGCTATGTAGATGAGACAAATTCACACATCCTGAAACAGGAATATAAATGAAGATAATGTGGATGACAATAAATACTAAAAGCAGGCACACTGGAACAGTGGTAATATTTCTTACCTGCAAATGTGAAAACTCTTTGCACGCAGTAAATGAGTTTTTTATGCAGGAGGATAAAAAAGCCTAGAGTGGCTGTCAGAGAAATTGTTGAAATTGGAAGATGCAATTTACTGTTTGATTATTTTGAAATATGAAAAAAACTATATACATAGTGGTAGGACAAACATGAAATAAATTCAAGCATAAGGAAGAATATGATCATAATATTCAGTGCATATCCCTATGAAACTAGGAAAATTGAAGGGAGGGCTTTGGTTGGGATGGATGGAGCAGAATATTTAAAGGGATAATATTGATCAAGATGCACTGTACTTATAAACTGATTTGTTGAATAGTAACCCCTTTGTACAACTACTTAAAGATAATAAAAGTATAAATTTTAAAAAAGTAAAAGACAACTTTGTAAAAGAAAAGCAATCTGTATCCATGCTACAAGTATGTAGTATAATCCTGTAATATTGTGCTACTCCAATATTTTTTTAAATTTCTATTCATTTTTTTCTGAAACAGTTATGAATTTCTCAAGATTCATTAGCATCTATTAATGAATTGTCTTCCATTCTATATCATTACTCAATCAGAAACTCATATTCTGTAAGAAATTATATCTTTCTATCTTCCTCTCCTTTCTTCATCCTATTACCCTAGGTAGCTTATCAAGACTGGGATAAATATGAGTAAAACGAAACTAGCAAGATGCAACATCATATTCTCATGTAGGTTTCTCACACCTATTTTGAGATACTGGCTCAGCATTCACTACCACATATCAGATGACAAATGTAAACAGCCACCAGTTTGTAAATATTTGTAGTGCATTATCTTAAATGGTGCACATTTGGGCCAGGTACTCGTGACTGGCATCTGAAATCCTATGTTTTCAAACCCTAGTACCACCAAACAACAAAGCAAAGCAAGAAAAACTGGCTGAGTATTCATTCCATTGATTGATTTCCAACCTTGGCTAGTGTTCTTTACTGTGTACAAGTGCCTAGTATGAGTATGCAGCATAACATCTGTTGCATAATAAGCATGCCATTGCTATTTGTTTACTTATTCAACTAACGAATTAATAATATCCCTCTTCTTGGGCAACGCACAGATTCATTTGGAAAAAAAAAACATGTATAGATACACACACACAATTATAAGCAGCGGAGTTTCACATTTCACTGAACCTCTCTAGCACTCAAGCAGGGCTAACTACATGTTTCTTGGTGTCCTCAGCCCGCTATGTTATATGGAAATAACAAATAATTTAAGGAGGAAATGGGTGAGGATGAAAGAGAGGGTTACAAACCATGAACAATGAGCTGAGTTTTTTAGATGCCTGGCCCTAGGAGAGGACAACATTTTATGTAAAAATAAAATTTGGAAAAGCAAAATGCTAATAAAAATTCAAGGCTATTCTCCTAATAGTTTTTTAATATGTAAACTTCACCCCTAAAAAGTAGAATTTAGGGGCAGGCATGAATGTAATGTATTGACTATTTTTTAATGTAGCAAATGCACAATTTATTTATTTTTTACTTATTTTTTATCATCGTAATCACCTTTTTATTATTATCTTTAAATAGTTATACAAAGGAATTTTCATTTAACAAAGCAGTTTATGAATTCAGATTATCTTGATCATGGTCACCCCTTTCCATATTTTCACCCATACCTCCCCTATCTACCCCTTTCTTCACTGCTCATTTTTAGGATATATGTTGGCTTTTTTCCTCTAAATACTAGGTTATCCACTATGATAGATAACCATGATTTTTCCATTGTCTTTCCAGCATGTCTAGTCTTCAATGTATCAATGTATTTCTTTCTTTTTTTCCTTCCTTTTTTATTGCTCCCTTCTGGAGTTAAATCTTCTGCCACTACTGGCTGTTGCTTTCAAAGCTTTATTAAAGCTCCTTGGACATAAGCCATGAGCCTTGAGAAACACTGTTTGTGGGCTAGCTTGTTAGTGTAGCTCAGCTTTGTTTTAATGGGAAACTCTACACTAAACCACTAAACCTCCTTGTTTGGAGAAAGAAAATATTTTGCCTCATGCAGTTCTTGCCTCCCCTCTCTTTCCCTTGGTTGTAGATCTCAGATTGTGTAGTGCTTAGCCTTGGCACTTGGTTCACCTGCAAAAAAAAATGAGGACACAGGTAGCAGTGTATCACAGATGGCAGAGAACCTGATGCCACGATTGACATGCTCTATGGAAGCCTAGCAGCTGAAGAGCCTGGAGCTGACAAAGCTGAGAATCCCAAGGGAAAGTGGAAAGGAACTCATGCTCATGAACAACGGTGGGATCTGTATTTACTTTGTCTTATTTCTACAAGATGAGCCAAAAATCCTTAAGCCAAATAATTGCACCTTGGCAATCCATCATTTAATTCTGTCAACACCACCTTCTAAATATAACCAGAACAAACCCCCACATGTTTGCACCTGCTAGCCTGGGCTAAGCCTTTTGATTTTGCTGGTCTATGGATCCTTGAGTGTCAACTAAGAACTGGAATGATTTCTTCTCCAGGTGCCTCCCACAGTCTGCACTCAGAACACTTATCTCCAGTGATCTTTGTTGTGTTCAGTGCAGCTGCCTTGCTCAGCATCAGTGCCTGGGATACTGTTCTGAATGCTGGCTCAAGTTTGATGAATGTGTCTCCACACTGTCCACACCTCCATCCCTGGAGCCACTTCAACCCCACAGACCTCTTCAATCTTGCATTCTTTGAAAGGGATTTTCTTCTGCTTCTCAGCCTTTGACTTTGTTTGCTAGTCCTCTGTTCACTAGCATTCTACCCAATTGTGTTCAAAACGTATTTGCTGGCTGGGATTGTGACTCATGTGGCAGAACTCCTGCCTAGCAAACAGAAAGCCCTGAGTTAATTTCCCAGGTCTGTGAAATAGAAGGAAAAAAAAAACACCATTTATTTCTCTCTTCCTACAAATGTGAGCTTAAGTATTGTTTTTACAAGAATACTTTCTTTTAATTATTTTATATAAAAAGTTGTGTTCAGCCCTTCCCCAGCTTCTTTCTCAGTTTGTCCTTCTTACTCCATATTCCATCTTTTGATATACATTTATTTCATCTGCTTCCACAGTATGTGAATTTCATAAAATATACTAACAAATAAGTTTGATTGTCCATGGAAAATTACTTCACTTACCTATTCTAAGTGGACCAGCTAGAATTCATCTAGCCCATGTGATTGTCACTGCAGCCTCTGCTCTTTCTGCTAAATTAAGCAGCTGACTTTGAAGCCCAAATAGGTAAGCTTCATCCATTTCTATTTGTAAGCATATGCTTACAAATTCAATAAGCATAGAATATTCAACGTGTACTGCACTTCGATGCCTCCCTTCTTTGTCTAAATTCTGCACACTCCAGATATTATCCACTTGCAGACAAGTTTACTCAGCCAGGGAAGTTCAAGTCTTTATATCTCAGGTTTACCAGAGAAGAAAGGAAAAAGCAAGGCAGAGCCTTTTTTTCTTATCGTTAGTTTGTCACACCTGTGTAGGTATTAAACAGACTCTTGTTTCATTAGGATTTTTCTTCTCGCTTTCCTCTCTAGTAATCTCTTCCTCTTCTACTGTGGCTTTAAAAAAAACAGCCTATACTTCTGAAATGAAATAATCTTTTTTTTTCCTACCTACATACAGTATTACTACATAGTATTCCTTCCAAATATATCTGTCTTTTGCCATACAAGGTCTTTATAAAACATAAATCTGACCATTTTATTCCATTTAAATTTTATGATCTTTGAATAGTTGGTCAGTTGATAAGTGCAATGTATCTTGATAAGTGTCATCTGTCCCATAATTATCCTCCATCTCTCCCAACACAACCCTTTCCCTCAAGTTTAAGAGTTCTCTTTTCACATAAGTACATTAAATACTAGGGCTACTTTTTTTTTATTGTCAAAGTGATGTACAAAAAGGTTACAGTTTCATACATTAGGCCTTGGGTACATTTCTTGTACTGTTTGTTACCTCCTCCCTCATTCCCTCCTCCCTCTTCCCTCTTTTCCTCTCCCCCTCCCTGCCCCCCCCCCCCCCCCCCCGAGTTGTTCAGTTGGTTTACACCAAATGGTTTTGCAAGTTTTGCTTTTGGAGTCCTTTGTCTTTTTATCCTTTGTCTCTCGATTTTGATATTCCCTTTCACTTCCCTAGTTCTAATACCAGCATATACAGTATCCAGTGTACTCAGGTAAAATTGAGTGATAGTCCGGGTACAACAACAGGAAGGGGATACAAGAGGATCAACAACAGAAGCTACGATTTCACATGGCATGTTGAAAGTGATTACAACAGTGATATAACAGTCGTTTCCATAACATTCAGTTCGTTTCACTTAGCATTATCTTATGCATTCATAGTGACTAACCTAAACCTGTGCTAATTATTCCCTGTGAGGGAAACCATAGAGTCCCTGTTTCTTTGGGTCTGGCTCACTTCACTTAGTATAATTTTTTTCCAAGTCCTTCCATTTCCTTACAAATGGGGCAATGTCATTCTTTCTGATAGAGGCATAAATTTCCACTGTGTATATGTACCACATTTTCCTGATCCATTCGTCTACTGAGGGGCATCTGGCTTGGTTCCATATTTTAACTATGACAAATTGTGCTGCAATGAACATTGTTGTGCTGGTGGCTTTCGTGTGTTGTTTGTGGTCTTTTGGGTAGATGCCCAAAAGTGGGGCTGCTGAGTTGTAGGGGAGCTCTATGTTTAGCCTTCTGAGGAATCTCCATACCATTTTCCAGAGTGGCTAAACCAGCCACCATTCTGGTACAGCCACCAGCTGGTACATTCCCACCAGCAATGAAGTAGGGTACCCTTTTGGCCACATCCCCTCCAACATTTATTATTGTTGGTTTTCTTGATAAAGGCCATTCTTACTGGGGTGAGGTGGAATCTCAATGTTGTTTTGAGTTGCATTTCTTCTATGGCCAGTGATGTAGAGCACTTTTTCATATGTTTCTTGGCCATTCTCATTTCCTTATCAGAGAAGTTTCTTTTTAAGTCTTTAGCCCACTTGTTGAGGGGGCTGTTGGTTCTTTGCATTTTTGTTTTGGAGGAATTTAATTTTATAAGTTCTGCATATATTTTAGATATGAGGCCTTTGTCCATTGTATGGCCGGTAAAGATCTTTTCCCAATCTGTGGGCTTTCTGTTTATCTTGCCAGCTATGTCCTTTGCCCTGCAGAAGCTCTGCAGTTTGATGCAGTCCCATTTGTCCAACATTTCTTTGATTTGTAGCATTTCTGGGTATTTTTTAAGGAAGTTTCATCCTGTGCCAAGTAGTAGGGCCACTTTTTACCCACTTTTTCTTTCTCCATTTGCTCCTCCTTCCCCTTGACCTCTCCACCATTTGAAAACAATTGCCTCTACTTCCTGGTATTCACTTTGTTAAATGACAAATTTGTTTTTGAAAGAGTTACACCAATGCAATCCCTCCCACATTTAAAAAAAGAAATATGCCTGGAGGGGGAAAAAAAAAACCTAGGAAAAAATGAGGGTGATACCATTCAAAAAGAAATGTATTCCATACCTGATTTATATAATAATAATCCTTCCATACATTGCCTTTAAAATAAAATCAAAATAAATAGGCAAACAAAACAAACAAATACATAAATGTAACTATAATGTGAAATGATTCCTTGACCATGCTTTGGCCATAATTTTATTCTTGTGTAATTCTTTTTAACCTTGTGTCTTCTCTTTAGCCTTCCATGCTCTGAAAACTTTTGGTTTTATAATATTCAATATGCCTTATATACATATTCAGTTTCACATGGTCTTACTTTTTTAAAATTTGTTTTTATTGTTATTGTAGAGTCGGCATACAGATGAGTTACAGTTACATGAATCAAGTAATGAGTACAATTCTTTTTGAACCATGTCTCTATCCCTTTCCTTTGCCCCCTCCTAGGTTTTCCTTTCTGTCCCCATCCATAAGATGTACAATTCATTTTCCACATAGTGTCTACTGATAATATGTTTATATTTATTCACCCTTTTTTCCACCATCTCTGTGCACTTCTTACCTTCCCCAAAGCAAACTAACCAGCAAACAAAAGGAAAAGAAAACAAAACCAGCAACAACAGCAACTAAAAAAAAAAATCTGTTTCCTTTTCTTGGATTTAATTTTATAAAGTATTATATATGACCATATATACATAGCTATTGAGCCCTTTCAACCATTCTTATGCATATCATCGTTGGGCCTCAGTGTGTGAATATCTAGAGTCCTACATAATTTATCATATTCCAGTATGTAGTGTGTGAGTGTGTGTGTGTGTTTAAACCATTCACTGTGATTACTTATAGATTTATAGACACATTCTAGTTATCACAAAGGAGGGAAACATGTAACCTATGTTTCCTTGGCTCTGACTTACTTTGCTTAATATAATTTTTTCACATCTTTCCATTTCCTTACAAATGGTGCAATATCATTCTTTATGATAGATGAGTAGAATTCCATTGTGTATATATACCACTTTTTCTCGATCCATTCATCTACTAAGAGGTTTCTGGGTTGATTCCATATCTTGGCTATGGTAAATAATACTGCAATGAACATGGTTTTACTGGTAGCTTTAGTGTGGCATTGTGTTCTATTGGAAAAATACCCAGGGATGGTATCAGATATACTTAGAGCTCAAAAAGTCAAATCCCCTCCCCCCCAAAAAAAACCCACAAAAACTAAATCAATAAATGAGCTAAAGACTCAAAGAGAGGCTTCTCAGAGGACTAATGGTCAACAGACACATGAAGAAATGTTACGCATCTGTGCTTTTAAAGGAAATGCAAATCAGCATTGAAATTTTACCTTACTCCAGTTAGAATGGCCACTAGCAAGTAAACTAACAACAAGAGATGCTAGCTAGGATATGGCCAAAAGTGAACACTACTATACTGTTAGTGGGAATATAAATTTGTTCAACCACTCTGGAAAGCATTGTGGAGGTTCTGTAATTTCTTTTTTAATACCCCAGACACTACTCTGTGTACTACTTTCTCTGCCCTGTAGCTATCGGTTGTGCCTGATTGTCATTAATATCTAGCACCTTTTCAGAGCCTAGGATGCAGCAGGCCATGTGTGAAGCATTTTCTAAATCATTTAATGATTATAGTAATCTTCTTTTAAAGAACTTAGTCTGTATTTTACCAGTAAAACAATTACAGCTCAAAGAGCCCAAGATCCAATAACCAGCACATGGAAAAGGGGGTTCTGAACTGTATTTTCTTGCTGCAGTGCTAGTTCATGACATCTTTTGCTGCATGCCATTCATCTGGCCCTGCGAGTCTATCCATCCTAATTGCTGCAAGCTCTTCACAGGAACAAGCTTTTATTTCTCTTTGTAGCTGCATGCTTTTGAGACCCAAGTCATCAATTTTGCTGTTACATAAATAGTTTATTGTCTATGAGAAGATACATGACTGGGAACTGCATCTTCACACCATCTGCAGGCAGTCAGCCCTCACTCTTGGACCACATGACCTCACTTTTCACTGCTACCTAAGTAGTGTCTGAACTGCACTGAAGATCATTCAAGCAGTTTATGATGACCCCTGGTCAGTCACACAGCTGTCCACGAACACTCTGGTCTTGTTACAGTCTGTATATGTGGCAATTTACAAGCTTACTTATTGTCTACCACTGATGATTTTTATGAGTGGAGGTGGATTCTGTAACACTCAGACATGTGTTCTTGTCATCTATTATAAGAGACTGGCTGTTATTTTGCTTTTAATGGTGGTCACTGGCCTTGGTTGGTCTAATCATGTACCTTATCTAATTTTCAAATTATGTTTTTTACAGTTATAAAGCATGTTACATGTAACAAAAATCCTGCTTTATTCTTGTACTGTACTGATTTATACATTCTCATGGAAAAATAACTGTAAGAAGCCAAGGAATATATGAGAGGAAGAATAATGAGGTGGTATACATAGGAGCACATATTGGAATTTAATTTAAAGCTAGTATAGCATAAAAAAGATATTTGCACAAGAAAAATCTAACAGAACAATGGAATAGAATCAAACCAAGAAATGTATAGAAGTTACTATATAATAATGACAACATATTCATTCCATAGAAAATGGAGCTTATTTAGTAAGTGATACTATCATTATTTATCTATCAAAACACAGAGGTTATATTTTAATAAAATAATTAATTGTTCAAAGCTTTAAATGAAAAAATCAATAATAGAACTAAATGTATATATACTTACTGTTTTTATGACTTTCTGTTACACATAACCTTTATAATTTAAATGAAAAAGTATTTTTTTTTTGGCCAGACCTAGGGCTTGAACTCAGGGCCTGAGCACTGTCCCTGGCTTCCTTTTGCTCAAAGCTAGCACTCTGCCTAAAGTATTTATTTTTTAAATGTTTTTTATATTTATCAATATTTATTTATTTAGGTCAAAGTGATATAAAGAGGGGTTACAGTTTCATACATAAGGCAGGTGGTACATTTCTGGTTCAACTTGTGACCTCCTCCCTCATTTCCCCCCCCCCCTCCTTCTTCCCTTCTCCCACCATGAGTTGTTCAGTTGGTTCACACCAAATGGTTTTGTAAGTATTGCTTTTGGAGTCGTTTGTCTTTTTATCCTTCATCTCTCGATTTTGATATTTCCTTGCCCTTTCCTAGTTCTACTACCACTATATACAGTATCCAGGGCACTTAGATGCGATACAGTGATAGCAGGGGCACAACCACAGGAAGAGGATACAAGAGGAACAACAACAACAACAAAAAGCTACGATTTCACATGGCATGTTGAAAATAATTACAACAGTGACATAACACTCGTTTCCATAACATGGAGTTCATTTCACTTAGCATCATGTTATGGAACCAACCCAGATGCCCCTTATTGGATGAGTAGATCAGGAAAATGTGGTACATATACACAATGGAATTTTATGCCTCTATTAGAAAGAATGACATTGCCCCATCTGTAAGGAAATGGAAGGACTTGGAAAAATTATGGTAAGTGAACTGAGCCAGACCCAAAGAAACATGAACTCTATAGTTTCCCTCATAGGGAATAATTATTACAGGTTTAGGCTAGTCAGAGCAGAAGATCACAATAGCCCAATGGCTATGCTCATAAATAATGTTTTAATTTTAAAAACATTAAAAGAGTTCAGAAGTTCTAGAGTCCTCAATAGTCATCTGTTTCTCTTTAATGAGAGCATGAGTCATGCACATATATATGTATATATATATATATATATTATTTTGCCTCAGTGAGAATTATATTCAGTTTTTTTACATTAAACATAGTAGTGGGCAAACTTCCACAAACTTATATTAGAAAACCAGGTGCTTATGGCTCATGTTTCTAATGTCTACTCAGGAGGATGAGATCTGAAGATTGAGATTCAAAGCCAGCCCAGATAAGAAAGTCCCTGAGACTCATCTCCAATTAAACCCCCAAAAGCAAGATGCAGAGCTGTGTCCCTGTGGCTGAGTGCTAGCCTTGAGCCATAAAGTTCAGGGACAACACTTAGACCCTGAGTTCAAGTCTGAGGGCCAGCACACACACACACACACACACACACACACACACACACACACACACACCACGTACATACACACATGAGGCATATTTCATTTATTTCAAAGTCTTTATGATACTCGATTATATAAATATGATTCTGCTTAAATTTACTTAAGAAATTTTTTATTGGTATGGGATGTTTTTAAAAGCCAATCATATGTAAAGATTAGAACACTTCAAATTGTAATGTCTCCTACTGTATCTTCCATTCTTTGCACAAGAAAATGCAGATCAATATTTCTGTATCATAGTTCTAGGATTATCATTGCAGTTTAAGTCTCTCTGTCTCTCTCTTTCTTTCTCTCTCCTTTCAACTTTGGTAAATCCTTGTTTGTAAAAGTTTTGATGTAGAAGCACTATTCCATCTTATGCTGTCTTTGAGCTATGCCATCTAAGGAGTTAGACCATCCCTTCTGAGTGTTCCGTCATCTGCATGTTCTATGACTGTGATTATGCATTCCATGGTTAATCTGTAGGTGAACTCAAAGCTTCTTAAAGGTAATTGAAAACATATTAATGAAAATGTGCTCTTATTAATTTTTGCTACAAACCAAGTTTTGCTGTTGCATCTATAGAGGAAGAAATATAATGTTTATATTATTATACTAGTTTATATTATTATAGTAATCTTTAGTGCCTACCCTCAAAGGACATTTCCCCAAGCAAGAGATCCAAATGATTTCTCTTTTATAATTTTTATTATTATTTTTAAGAAGTTGTGCAAATGAGTTGCCATTTCTCTTTAATTTCTTCAGTTTCCTTACTAATTTTTGTTGCTATTCTTAGGTATGTATGTATGTGTGTGCTTTCATGAGTATGTGTCTGTGTATATGTTCTGGACTATTCTATGATTAAAATCATTTTAACCAATTTTGGAAGATTCTCAAATATTAACTCTTGAAATATTTCTACTCCTGTATCTCCTTTTCTTTCTTCCTCTGATTTTCTCAGACATATGGTAAAACTTTTTATTTTTATCATATTTTTAAACATTTCCTTCCTATTTTCCATCTCTGTATCTTTCCGTGTTGATGATATTTTTATCCAGTCTATTTTTTCTGTTGCTAATTGCCTCTCTGTGTCTGACTTGTACTTTTGCTTTTTTATTGCACACACACACACACACACACACACACACTTCAAGTTCATTCTTTTACAAGTCTACTTGCTCATTCTTATTAATTTCTCATTTCCTGTTTGTCTTCTTGGTTTCTTATTTCTTTACAATATTTACATAGAGATAATCAGTATATATTCTGCACATGACAGTCCAGTTTCTACAATGCTCAGCAATGTAAATCTTCACTTGTCATTTCCTCCAATTCCAATTCAGGAAGTTTGTCTTCCTTGTGCATAATGATCATCAGTTGTTCATTTTTTGTTTGCCCTTTCATGGTGATCTTGTGGGCACACTTTTTTCAAGAGATTCTCTGAATCTTTCTTCTACGAACAAAAGGTCACCAGCAGCCTATGACCATTTGGTCACCTGCAGGCTGTGATGATTTGGTCCCTTTGAAATTCACAATTCAGCATAGGATTCTCATGCTCAACTGGTCTACTGTCTACTATTGCCTACGGCTGGCTAAAGACCCAGTACCTGATTTACTGTGCCACTATGGGACAAAAAGGTAAGGATAATCCTGCCCATCCCTTCTGTCACTTGACAAGCCTAGTTCTACAGAGATCATGGTTGAGAATTTATGATCATCAAAAAGAACGTTCTAACTAGGACCTTTTCCACAACAGATGAGTCCCACAGACCACCTGGTAGAGCATATTGCTGGAAGCAGTTATCTTTGTGAATTATTTTTAGCAGTGTACTAGGAAGCCATGAGGGATTACATCAAAAGTAAAAGAGCATAGAATGAATGAAAGAATTTGTCTGGTAAATTATGATAAACTGGAATTAGCTGCTAATCACGATGTATATATATATATGTATATATATGTATATATTCTCTGACCACCTTTGTATTCATTCAGTATCATTAATTCCTAAGTTAATTTTTCTAGTGGAAATGTTTTACAAATGTTCATTAGACAATATGAGTAAATCATGCTAATAACCCTTTTCATGAACTTGGCCAATAAGATTACTGGCTCTTTTGAACAATGTAATTCTTTCTCTCCAATTTTATATTACTTTGGGAAAATAAATTGCACTAACAAACACCAATGATTGTATGTATGTGTGTATATGTGTGTGTGCATGTATGCATATATGTGACTTTAGATGTTATAATATTTCGCATGAAATCATGTTGTTTCTAGATGTTGAACTTTCTCGTATTCTTCTGCCTAGATCTGTTGAAGCCAATAGGAAAAGTGGAACTAAGCAAAGTATTTCAATTAAGTCAACACCATTATCCCAGAACATGAACTTGGGTCTACAGAACCTCACCCTTCTTGTCAGGACAGAAACAAAAGACATGTGTCAATTCCAGGTGGAGGAAGAAAGGGAAGTGAACATAGCCAGTCTCCTGTCTCTGTGTTAGAGCAATCACATAGTCTCATCTTCAGATGCTATCTTCCAACAGACCCCAAAGTTTTTTCTAAAGCACTAGAATAGGAATGTCTCACATTTATGTGAAAAGGGGAACTCCATTGCTAGCAACTCAAAAACATTTTTTAAAACTTTCTAATGAATGAGGATATAATTATTCAGTGTTGGGTAAGAGCTTGTCAAGCTTTTACTAAAATTTTGTCAAATGAATGAATTGCTTTGAATTAGGGAAGAAATAGTATAAAATGTCATATTAAGAATGATCCAATGCCAAGAGTTTATTATCTCTTTCACAGTGCTGTGTGCCCTACTGGACGCACACACACACACACACACACACACACACACACACACACACACACACACACACATACACAGCAAGCAAGGGAAGGCAAGTAAGTTTAATCCATTCAACTGTGCGTTTGGGGGCTAAATGAGCTATCTATTCTGGAGCTTACCATTGAGATTTACATTTATGCTGCAACAGTTGTATAGGGGAAAAAAAAACAAAAGCCACTCACAGAAAGCCATCCAATTTAAGGCCAAACTCTGTAACACAGAAGATGTGGTGGAAGGCCCAAAGAGAAGATAAGCTAAACGCATGGCACATGTATACCATGTGCACTGTGTTTTTCTCATGTTTCCTTTTAAATGAAATTTCCTGTTACCCCTAAATAAAAGAAGACGAAGAAGAAGAAAAGAAAGAAGCTCTGTCTGACTTTTCTCTGGCCTGTTATGTCCCACCACATGTAGCTTTATTTTTTTTCCTTTTGAAAGTAGAGTGCTGAATAGGAATGTGCCAATGTGAAGTACAACTTAGCTTGTGAGGGGATAAAAATCAGCATACAGAAGACTGTTCAGTAATGCACAGAGAAAATAAAAATGTTTGGTTAAAAAACACACTGGATTCCCCTGACAGGTACCTTGTGGCTTGGTGTGAAATAGAAGTCTGGAGGGGCTCCTTTGTGTCCCCAGTCCTGATACCTGGAACTCACAGCTCCATCCAAGGCCTGTGGTCTGGTCCCACAGTCTCATCATAGAATGCGCAATGAAGTGAAATTCTCTTCTGATCTTGGGCAGATGGATATTTTGCCTGTCTCAATACTGGAATTAGTTTTTAAAGATTTCTACAACCAGTGTTGGGTGCTGATTAAACAATTACTTAGGAATGGTTTTATGTACCTCCTGTTCTCCCTTACTAATTATTCCACTTCTCTTTCCCTAAAATCAAGAGATGTATATTGAGCACATTTGTAAGCCAGCAGTAGGTGGCAAAGCTGTATACAAAGCTAAGTTCAACTTTGACTAGGAATCCTTTCCTTTGGAAGCTTCTGAACAATCAATCTTCTGTTGTGCTCACTGTGTAAAGCTCTGCAGACCAAGAAAGATTCAGGAGGTGACCAGTCACCTTTGAGACCTTCTGTTCAAATCCAACAAAATCAGACCCAAGTCAGAAGGGCAACAATCAAAAAGCCTATCCCGGTGCCAAGTAAAGAGCCACATGGCAAGGTGAAATAGATGCCAAATTGCTCCCAGTCCAGCTTCTTCCAGCAGTCAGCCCTTGAGGTCTTAACAGAGATATTTACTGTATGGCCAACTATTGAAGGCCTGTTGTGTTGTATAATTTAATTTTTGTATTCCAAACTTATTTTTTTAACAACCAATGCTTAAAATGTAGCTCAACAATTCTACCTCACCCCAGTAAGAATGTTCATTATCAGGAAAACTAACAATAACAAATGCTGGAGGGGATGTGGCCAAAAGGGAACCCTACTTCATTGTTGGTGGGAATGTAAACTTGTTCAACCACTCTGGAAAGCAATGTGAAGATACCTCAGAAGGCTAAACATAGAGCTCCCCTATGACCCAGCAGCCCCACTCTTGGGTATCTACCCAAAAGATTACAAACAAGAACACACTAAAGCCACCAGCACAACAATGTTCATCGTAGCACAATTTGTCATTGCCAAAATATGGAACCAAGCCAGATGCCCCTCAGTAGATGAATGGGTCAGGAAAATGTGGTACATATACACAGTGGAATTTTATGCCTTTATCAGAAAGAATGACATTGCCCCATTCGTAAGGAAATGGAAGGACTTGGAAAAAATTATGCTAAGTGAAGTGAGCCAGACCCAAAGAAACATGGACTCAATGGTTTTCCTCATAGGGAATAATTAGTACCAGTTTAGGCTAGTCACAGCAGAGGATCACAAGAGCCCAATAGCTATGCCTTTATAAACACTTAAGATGATAAGTGAAATGAACTCCATGTTATGGAAACAAGTGTTATATCACTGTTGTAATTACTTTCAACATGCCATATGAAACCGTAGCTTTTTTTTTGTTGATGATCCTCTTGTATACCCTTCCTGTGGTTGTCCCCGTGCTATCACTGTATCTCATTTAAGTACCCTGGATACTGTATATACTGGTACTAGAACTAGAGAAGGGAAGGAGAATATCAAAACAAGAGATAAAAGATAAAAAGACAAATAACTCCAAAAGCAATACTTACAAAACCATTTGGTATAAACCAACTGAACAATTCATGGGGTGAGAGGGAAATGGGAAAGGGGGTAGGGGGAAATGAGGGAGGAGATAACAAATTGTACAAGAAATATACCAACTACCTTAAGTATGAAACTGTAACTCCTCTGTACATCACTTTGACAATAAATAAGTAACTAAAAAATGTAGCTCAACAATTCAAAACAATCACTAATAAAAGATATAGCTGAAAGAATGAAAAAAATAGAATTTATTGCAGACTATTCATTAGGACAGCTGAATTTTTCAGCAATATTGTCTGAATACTTCCTGTGTGTTAGGCCCTGTGTAGAATAGAGAGTTATGGATGATATTGCTATAGTCTTCACATACATACAGTACAATGAGTTTTGTGGTCATTGGCAGAGAGTAACCACGTGTGGAAATAGTAAAGTAACTTCAAGATCAGAGAAAAAGATTGGAAAGAAGTCTTCTCTTCTGAGAGTTAAAGTAGAAGGTATATTAAGGCATGTTTATGACAACTGCAACATGGACTAAGGATAAGACAAAGAGGTGTGCTTAAGCAAAATTATACACAAGTCATTAGTTGAAGGGTAATATTGTGAATTTTTATTATTGCTCTTGAAAGTAAAACTATACATTGACCAAATATGGCCAGCATGTATGGTTAAGCAGGTCTAAAGTTCAGAAATGGGAAGACAATTACTCTAAGGAAATAAACAGGTCAACCTCTTTGACAAAGGAATCTCAATTTTCATTCACCAAAATAGCACTACCATGCCATATTCGAAGTCTCCATTGTACACACACACACACACACACACACACACACACACACAGCTCGATTCCATGCATTCAACAAATGCACATTTCTTCCTCAAAGTCACTTCTTCCCAAAATGTAAGATTCCTCAGCCTACTGGACTAAGGAGGGGATCCAAACCTTGGTAAAACCTGATATGAGACACTTAATATTCAATCTTTTTCCCTGTTCTAGATATTTCAAGACTGTGGGTGTTTTTCAGATCCAGCTAAACATAGGTCAAATCATAAAAAAATCGATGTCAATCCAGTGAATTTCACTTCAGCCACAGTCATGATGGAAACCTCTTCTTGAATAAAAATGTAGGGATTAATTAGACATGGTGGAAAGAAGTATCTGCCTTGAGATTCTGGAAATGGTGAGTGAAGCTTCAGGGTGGAATGGGAAAGTTCTAAGCAGGAGCAAGGAGTGGAATTGATGGAGCTAGGCACTGGATTCAGCTATAAAGACCAAATGATGAGACAGATATTAAAGGAGCCAAAGCTGGAAATGAGACTGCTGTTAAGAAAGCAGTCTTCTGTTATGAAGGCAATCATGGGAAAGGTGAGCTGGTACTTGGTGGAAGGCCAGCAGTTGTAAAATCAAACTCTGAAATATATTAGATAAGAACTTAAGAACATCTAGTAGGTTTGAGCAGAAGAATCTGAACTGTAAAAATAGCCTGTGCAGGTGACAATGGAGATTTAATTGAAATACAATATATTGGCAAAGACATAAGTCTGGAAAATGTTGTTATGAGATAGTGATGCCTCAAGAACAATGGAAGCACATAAATAAAAGGAAGGAAAGGGCAAGGATGGGGGAGGTGGTTGCTATTAACATCGGTGTTCTTTCTTTACTTTCTAAAACTCACATATGAATTTTAGAGAAAGAAGACAATGATCAGTCACCTTTGTTAAATATCAAAGTAAAAAATACACATCATGCTTAATTTTAATTAGGAGAGCTGACCCTAGGAAGATGGTAGAAAAAAGATCAAGGATCAAGGAAGACATCAACAAAGCAAGTTGAATGGCCTCAAGAAAATCAGGCAAAGGCTGAGAAAGTCAGTTAATAGAGAGGCCAACTTGGATAAGTAATAGGAGTAGGTGGTTTGGGTGAACTAAGCACTTATAGGTGGCTTAATCTACTTTCACAGACTGGGGGGCAGAGGACAAATGACTAACAGTTTTGTTAGAAATAGTTATGAGACATTACAATAAAAGTTAATGATGAAAACTGGAATGAAGAATGATAGATCTTTGAATGGTAAATTATAACTTATGTTAAATTTTATGGACTTAGAAATAGTATAAGGATTCCAGTTAATGAGTAGGCCGGCTTCTGGTTAATCCTCAGGTGAACTAATCACTCTTCCTGAGTCTCAAGAAAGACTGCAAACTGGAATCCTTGTATGTTGTTGGTAGGTATGTAAAATGGTACAGTTGCTTTGAGAGAGTTTGGCAGTTCCTTTAGAAGCTAAACATAGTATTACCATATGATTCAACAATTCCACTCTTGGATATACACCCAAAAGAACTTAGACGGATACTTGCTTTACTGCATTATTCACAGTTGCAAATGATGTAATCAACCCAATTATTTACCACTGAACAAACCATGGCACAAACAGTGGGTATTATCCAGCCATAAAAAAAGGAATGGAATTCTGATACATCTACTACAGGCCTAAGCCTTGGGAACATTTTGAAGTGATGCAAAGCAGACATGAAAGGGCACATATTATAAGATTATATGAAAATTAAATATCAACAATAAGCAAATGCATAAAGACAGAATGTAGGTTACAAGGGGCTCGAAGTAATAAAGAGTTATTCCTTAATGACTAAAGAGTTCTTATTTGGAAATAATGGAAAAGTTTGAAAACACATATAGACAATGGTTGTACAACTAATGAATGTGATTAATGCCACTGAATTGTGCATTTAAATATAAGAATATTTAAAATTTAGAAGAACCTATGATGTCACTCCATATCAATGTTAGCATCCCAAATCAAATATCTGAGATAATCAGTTTATAAAAAGGAAGATAGGGCTGGGAATATGGCCTAGTGGTAAAGTGCTCGCCTCGTATACATGAAGCCCTGGGTTTGATTCCTCAGTACCACATATAGAAAAAAGCCAGAAGTGGCGCTGTGGCTCAAGAGGTAGAGTGCTAGCCTTGAGCAAAAAGAAGCCAGGGACAGTGCTTAGGCCCTGAGTCCACTCCCCAGGACTGGCAACAAAAACAAAACACATAAAATCAAAAAAAAAAAAAAAGAGGAAGATATATTCTGGCTCACAACTGCATAAGTTTCAGTCCATGGTTAGCTGAGCCATCTCTGGTGATTTGAGGCCTGTGGTGAAGAACATCATCATGGAGAGTACAAGGCAGAGTAGAACAGCTTACCTTGTGGTGGTTTGGAAGTAAAAAGAGAAAGGAAAGAGCCGATTTTGGCCTTTTATGGACCTAATGGCCCCAATGATATCGCCTCCTTTCACTATCCACCTGCTAGAGTTTTTACCACCTCCCAATAGTGCCACAGGAGGGCACCAAGCCTTCAACACATGGGTTTGGGGTGGTATTTAAGATCTAAATCATAACAACAGATGAATAACACAAATTAACTTTTTCAAAGACAATGGATTATTATTCAGTGCTAAAATGTAATGAGCTATCAAGTTCCAAAAAGAGTCAGAGAAACCTTAAATGTATATTGCAAAGGGGAAAAAGCCAATATGAAAATGCTTCATGCCTTGTGTCTCACCTACTTTTGGAGAGGCAAATTATGGAGAAAGGACCAATAATTGCCAGAGGACAGAGTGAACAGTTTGAGTACAGAGGATTTGGAGGTGACAAAAACACTGTATAATATTATGATGGTATATGCATGTCATTATAATATGCCCATGAAATGTAGAATGAAAAGTAAACTTTAATGTGAACTAGGGTCTGTCTTTAAGTTACAATGTTTCAGTGTAGATTCATCAATTATAACAAATATAACAAATATATCACTCTGGTAGTATATGTTAGTAGCAGAGATATACATGTAGGAGAGGTTGGGGGACATATGGGAAATCTCTCTCCATTCTATTTGTTATGAATCTAAAATCACTCAAGAATTAGTCTATTAAAAATGGAGCCGGGAGTGGTAGCTCATGCTTGTAAAACTAGCTAGTCAGAAGGCATAGGTAGAAAGGATAATAGTTCAAGGACAGCCCGGGGAAAAAGTTTACAAGCTTCCACCTCAACTCATTAAAGAAGTTGAGTGTAGTGGTGCACACTTGTCATCTCATCTACATCGGAAGTGTAATGAGGAGAGTCATGGCTTGGGCATGAATTCTAGACTCCATTGGAAAAAAAATGGTTAAAACTAAAAGGGCTGGGGCTGTGTCTGAAGTAGAAAGGTCCCTGTTTGTCCTGAGTTCAAATCTCAGTACTTCCAAAATAAAAGTGACAAATTTTATCATAAGTATTTCACCACATGAAAAAATATTTAAGAAGAGAAACTGTGAAGGCTGTTAAGTAATTAAGACTGAGAAAGTTCAGCCTAAGTCTTGCTATTGGGAAAGATCCCCACTCCTAAGGCCAGCTGCTCTATGATCTGAGAGGGCGAAGGGGCTGCTACAACATATTGCAACTGGATCCAGCATCCTTGGAACATTCAACATCCTTGTGGACCTGAAACATTTCCTCTTTGATTAGAATTAGCCCTCCTGCCAGCCCCCACTGCTAGAATGCCCATGTAGACCAGTGAAAATTTGAAGTGCTTGTTTCTGAAGCCCTTCATTTGGTAGCTTGCCAGACAACACAGCTTTGGCTGTCAAATTTGGTCTAAATTTAAATATTCTCTTGTTTTTATTTCAAACTGCTTTGTGTGTGTGTGTGTGTGTGGACACAGCTTCGGTTTGTGGGCACAGAGTATATTTTGTCAACACAGAGAGAATGAATCAGAGTATTTTGTTGTGTAAACCAGCCCTTGTGTTCAGTCTTGATTTCCCTAAACTTTGATAAATGTCCTCCAGCCTTTGAGCCAAGGAGAGGTTGGAATCCAGAGACTTAATTGGAGGTTTTCCAGTTCACAGTAGTTAACTCTTCAGCAAGTTGTCTCCTTAATTTAGAACAACAGTCAAAGAATAATAAGCACTATACCTCACATTAGTTTTGGCCTATTTCTAGAATATTCAAAACTAAAAGACATTTATTGGCTTTCAAGAGATTTCAGTAAGGGTATAGAGGGAAAAAGTTGCTTAGAAATTTATTAACAGTTTTTAGTCAAATTGCTGGAGGGTAATGAAGAAAGGGCAATGCAGAGAATGTAGGATACAATCTTAATTTGCATATTAAATCAGGTTACATCTGCTTCCATTAATGAAATTATTTTTAGATTTAACAGTCAATATTACCTTTCACAGTATTCAAGTCTTAATGTAGGAAATAATGAAGTGCATTTGTATGGTCAGAAACTTCCTGGAACCCCTCAATTAGTCTATGCTTATTTGTTTTTCAAGCATGGGTCGCTGACTCTGATGATAAATTGTGAGATGGATAGTAGGTATGATGACAGGAGAAAGAAGAAGCAATGCTTTGTTATTGTGATCATTTTCTAGACTTGGCCATCCTTACTCTCCGCAGTCAGAAAAATAAATAAAATTTATTTAAATGCATTTACTCAACCCCCTGTGCATTAGGCTAAACAAAATCATGAGCAAGAAAGACATAGAGATTCACATGAAGCTCCTTCAAAGAAGACAGCCCTTCATTTTGGTGCAGTAGAATTTGTGACTGCCATTACAGATTATTCCAGTAAGATGGAAGCTGAGGAAGTAAGTATCTGTAGTGATCAGCTTGCCTGCCCAGGGAGCCTTTTCACAAAGTCAGTTTGTAAAAGGGCAGACGCAAGTCTTACTTATTAAATTAGCTGATGATATGAGTGTCAGAGAAAGAGGGAATATGTTGGCTGACAGGAATCTAAAGGAAGTTAAAAGGGATAATTTTTAGGCCTGGAACTTGGACACAAAAAGAACACCACCATCCAAACAAAAAAGATACATGGTTAACAAGTATGGAAAAGTTGTAGCTGAAAATAAACTAAAGGTGTGAATCATCAATATGGCAAAAGCTTTCCAAATGTTCATAAACTTTCCAGAATGCTTATGCAATCCTAGGCTTTATTAATAGGCTATGGTATTTAGTAAAGGGAACATGATAGCACAAAACATTTGGAGGCAGTGTACACAGAAGTCAAGCAAATGCTGTATGAGGTCAACTCAGATCCTACCTCCAACACACAGTGTGGTAGATATTTTCTGGTCACCAGAGCAGAGCCATGAGTGATAAAAAAAAAAAAAAAAAGGCTGGGAATATGGCCTAGTGGCAAGAGTGCTTGCCTCCTACACATGAAGCTCTCAGTTCGATTCCCCAGCACCACATATATGGAAAACGGCCAGAAGGGGCGCTGTGGCTCAGGTGGCAGAGTGCTAGCCTTGAGCAGGAAGAAGCCAGGGATGGTGCTCAGGCCCTGAGTCCAAGGCCCAGGACTGGCCAAAAAAAAAAGATTCCAAGGTATATTAAACTTCTGAACGCAGACTATAAATGTCCACTGGTTTACAAATTTTTTGGTGTAGGACCAAGCATGGTAGGGAGGAACTGATCTTCAGCCAGTACACATGTGTAGGGCCACATCTGTAGTTTGTGGCTGCCCTCTGTTCTCAGTTGTTTGATGTATATACAATATTTGAATACCATCCCTCTTGGAGTTTTAGATTTTTACCATTTAAATATGTCCCACCCTTAAGGAATCACCTACAGTGTCTAACTAGCACATCCCATTCCTTTTACTCTCCCTTTTTGCTTTTCTTTCCTCTCCTCCTCATAACTGAAAAAGTGCCTGAAGACATCTTTCATCAATCTACATCTTTCTAATATTTTATTCCTTTCATAGTTCCCTTCCTCTCATTTATTTCAACTTTTAAACAGATTCATCTGCACAAATTTCTCCAAACATTCAACTTAATTTCCTTATAAATGATCATTTTTCTCACTCATATTTCATTAGCTTACATAATGTTTCAGTAAGTCACACAATCAAAATGAAAAATAGAACTTCCATAAACAGCAGGAGGGAAGACAGCATACATAGAATTCAGAAGTGGAAGGACATGGAGAAGAGCCTTCAAGCTATGAGCCTGCATTATCTTGTGGGCATCAGCCAGCCCCAACACTGCTCTGTCCTCTGTGGGCAGCATTGGTAGTCTGGTTAGTGGATCACCAGGCTTCAACCTCTCCCCTGTGCACATCTTAATGTAGATTAGAGGTACTCTGTCATTCCATACTCATATTGTCAACTTTCCCTCTTAAGCAGTCTTTTATATCATGTAGTACTGGAGTTTGAACTCAGGGACTACTGAGTTCCAGAGTTCTACTAGTATTAAAACCAGTCTTTCTAATTATTCTTTTTATTCTGATAAGCACTCAAGCTTTTTCCCTGTGACCCAGCCCCAGAACATGATCCTCTTACCTTCACCTCTCCAGTAGCTTGGATTACAGTATATACCACCATACCCAGCTCTAAAATGATATGTTTTAAACTATCTGTATAAATGGCTAGGTGGTGCTTGTTGTTCTAAGGGATAAAGTACATATTTCGATGTTGTTGAAAAGCCAAATTGCTACAACCTTTATAAACATAGACCTATTTATGTTGACAGTTTGAAGATCAAATTTTAAGGGGCACTAATTCTAATATTATCTACTACTCATCATGTTCCGTGCAACTTCTGACATATCTGCGTGGACTTTATGCTTTAATAGCCTGAGGATACTCTTTAGTCAGGAAGACTAGCTTTGACTTGGGATTGAGTTAAAAAAAAATGCTAGATTTTGTCAATATGTTCTTTCCCAGGCATTATCTCTGACTCCTAGGGACAGAAAACAATCCAGATTTTGCCCTCAATAGAATCACAGTTGGATATGTGTAGCTGGCATGCACTCAAACCATTGCAATGCAATTCAGCATGCTTTGCACTAAATAATGCTCTGACAGGTAATATAGGAAGTCTGTGACTCTTGAGGTCTCTACAAAGTTTATAATGAAGCCCAGCCATTTGTATTTTTAATGCCCTTTGAACCCACTTCTTAAAGGATAAATAACAGCAGACCTTGAATCAGTACTAATAAATATGTGTCTCTCAATTAAAAGGCTGCTTGCCATACTTTTTTTTGTAATAGCTTTATCACCATGTTAAATGTCCTTTAAAATGTATAGAAAATGTCATTGTTTTTCATGATTTTAGCTCAGTTTACAGTTAGACTCATCGTGTCTCAAATGTTGTAACTGAAGTAGAAAATTTGACCCTCCCTTTAAAACAGAGAGGTATCAATAAGAGCTATTCTTTCTTTGATGCTTTGTATAGACAGAACCTATGCTGGGGTTCGGTAATATACCACTCAGATACCTACTGTGTTTCAACATAATAATGCTCAGGATCCATCTCCCAGTTCTACTGAGCTGGCTGGAAATAGTTATCTGTGGCACCTCTGCCTTTAAAAGGCACCAGGGACTTATTATTTTAATCCTTGTACAGCCTGATTTATCCCTCCAAACATCTGTCAGCTGTGCTTTGTCTTGAAATTGGTACTGACGGTACTGCTGATTTTTGAACAGCAGCTGGGAGATATTAATTAGTTCGATTCTCAGAGGTGTGTGTGGTTGTAATATTTTCTTTTACTAAAGATCTCTGAAGCATTACATATTATGCATCCCATATCTATAGGAAATCTCAAATTTTTATTTCCCTACTTCAAAACTCGAAGCATTAGGTTTTACTAAATTAGATAAATTGTTAACAATCCAGTCTTTGGGTTTTGGAAATCAAAAAGAAAATAGGCTTTAAATTCCCAGGTTAGATACTTGTTGTTTAACATAAGGGCTAAAACACTGGCTGTTCACTCCACTAGAGTTGAAGCACCATTTCTATTAAATGATTTCCAATTTAGTTTGTTAACACTACATTTGCATTTGCTGATTTAGCTCTTCTTAAGCTTGATTTTTGCCCTATCTTTTAGCCTCTTTCTACATTCCCCAAGGAGAAGATATATTTTACTCTTCCTTCTTAAATCTCTTTCTTTACTTGCCAGGAAGCCATGGGCCCATTTGATAATCTTGTGTATGCTCAGATGTAAGTATAAAGTATATTTAAAAGTGAAGAAGTGGCCTCTGAAAAATGGTTAAGTGGACTCAATGTTGCACAGAAATCTTCCCATATTCCTCACACTTGCTTTGTCTGAAACCAGAGCAACTGTCTTCTTTCATCTTCTTCCCTCTGTGCCCATGCATTTGCTGTTGGTATAGAAACAAGACATTGTCAGGAATTTCCTCATGTCCCATTATCAAATCCAGAATCTGATCTCTTCAAGCCTCAGTTTCCTCACTTGTATATTGCAGATAATACTCCCCTGACCCAAATGACTAAGCACAGATGAAACATTTAGTAAACGCTGTCCCTTTTAATCCTTTCTCATAGAGCACCTGTGTGTAGATGACTTTCAAAAATATAGCCACACTCCCATGTGTTTGTTCTTCCTGCTCTCTTCTCTTTCCTATGCATCTTTTTATTCCTAGTCTCCTCTTATACACGTTTGTTCTCTTGAGATTGGTTTTCTTCTTTCTTCCTCCCATATTTTTGCATTAGGTCCAAAAATGTATTTAGTTCTGCCAACCAATTGTCATTCCCCCAGCAGGCTGATGCCACTCCAGGAGAATGATATTTTTACCTTTATCATAAAACAAGGAGTCAGCCTACACAGCCCATTCCTCACCCATTTGGGCCAGTAGAGTGCAAAGTCTCCCCAAATTAGATTAACTAGTACATTGCTAAAGTCTTCCCAACCTGAGAACAGGGCTATTACCTGACTGGCTTTGATTGCCTTTGCTTTTCCCCCTGGAAGACATTATCATGAATAACTTTACAACTGATTCGGTTTACCATATTTACAATTCTTCCCAGCCTTAAAAAAAAACAACAGTGTTTTGTTTTGTTTTGTTTTTTACATCTTCCAAACTGCACTATGGTAGCTCTTGCTTGAGGCTCTAGGGGATGAGAACAGATGTGAAACTCTCCTGCAGTTAGAAGGTATCAGCGCCACTGCAGTTCAGCCACAGATATGAACCAACAGATAATTACAGTTTAAAATTAGTATTTTAATGAACCAGTCTTAGCAAATGTAAAGAGAAATCTCCCAGGCATTCAAGAAACAAGCAGGAGGGAGGACATTAAGTAAGAAGTCCAACAGATGGATGGTCAGCAGGTGCTGCTGGTCTGATAGAAAGTTGAAAGCTCTAGTTCTTCTATGCTGCACAAAGGGTTGGGGGAGGAAGCCCATTTTTTAAAGGTGAGCACAAGTGTCTAAGAGTCACATGAAAGTTGAAGCATTCATAAGTAAGGCCTCACTCCAAGTACCTCAAATTAATTATCAGATCAAAACAGAGAAATATGTTCCTCATTCATTTAAGCCTAATGTCTGAAAATGGAACCAGATAAAGTGCTGGGTGGGGTTGGGAGAGATGGGGAAGAATGATGAAAAGAGTGACTTAACGAGGCACCAATGGCTCATGATTGAAAGAAATCCTAGCTACTCAGAAGGCTGAGAGCTGAGAATCACCGTTTGAAGCCAGCCCAAGCAGGATAAAGAGACTCTTCCAATTAAATCCCCCCCACCCAAAAAGAAAGAAACAAAGAAGAAAAGAAAAAAAGAGAGAAAGAAAGGGAAAAAAAACCAAGAAGTGGAGATGTGGCTCAATGGTACAGTGATCGCCTTGAGGAAAAAAATCTCAGGTACAGCTCCTAGGTTCTGAATTCAAGCCCCAGAACTAGCACTAAAATAAATAAATAAAGATAAAAATATTGTACTAATAAATTTTCATGTTGAATTGAAACCCTCTTGTACAAATATTTAAGGATAATAAATAAACCTGATGCCACTTCAGAATTAACAGTGGTATTACATATTTATATAGCCAAATACCAGCATTCATTATTTTCAGCACCATAATAGGTATTTTAGAAACCAGTTATTTGTAGGGGAAAAGATTGTTGAGGTGTTCAATCTATTGTTGAAATGCAGACGGAGTTAAATATGTATTTTAGTAAGATTTTTTGTATAAAAAGCCTATTTAATCAAAGGAAGTTACGCTGATAATGTTAAAAATGGTGTGGAAGCTGGATTAAAATAGTCTGTGCATATATTCATGTACAGCTAATAAAGGCCACTTGGCTCTGCTTATTTTTCAGGGCTCATTTGCTTACAGAACTTGAATTAGTTGTTTCAACTCTACGTGCCCTGATCTCTCAACTGCAACATGAGGTTATAACCATTTCCCTTACATGACTTACTGGGAAATAGGGGAAAGGAATTTAGTATGACTCAAGCTGTACAGGTCAACACAATGACACATTGAATATACAAATAGAAAAAATATTATAATACTTCTTTGAGCATGCATGGAGGAAGAACTTGCCACAGAGGAACATTTATTTTTATCTGGGTATTTATTGGTCTCCTGCAGAAACTTTAATTAAAGGTTCCTATTAGCCACAAAAAGCTCATGAGCATATTTCCACAGCTGGCGCCCTGTACCCCAGCAGGAGACCAGCTGGGATCAGAAGGAAAGTTGCTCACTCCAAACTCTGACCCAGTCAAATCCCTACAAAAAAAAAATCCCTTTGGAGCTTGCATTTAGCCCTCTCAGAAGCATGCTGGAAGTCCAGGCAATTGTGGCTCTGTTATCCTAGTTACTCAGGAGGCTGACACCTGAGGATCAAGGTTCAAAGCTAGCCCAGAAAGGAAAGTTTATGAGACTCCTAACTCCAACTAATCACCAAAAACCAAAAGTGAGGCTGTCCTTCAAGCATTACAATACTAGCTTTCAGTTCAAAAAGCTAAGGGACAGTGCCCAGGCACTGAGTTAAAGCCCTAGTATCAGAGCATGTGCCTGCACACACCCGCGCATGCGCGCGCGCACACACACACACACACACACACACACACACACGCTGCTAGGCCATTTCTACCAATTCTCCTGTCCCTCAGGATATCTTCTATTAACCTAGTAACCTCTGTGATCCAGTTTAATGGTCCTCACCTCTGCCCCCAGGCTAGCTTAGCTTTCTAGGTCTTGGTTGTTAACCTACTTGGGGATGGTGCTGCTAAGTGACACCTGAAAGAAAAGAGGAAAATGTCTTGCTTTTGACCTCCCAGTGCTATTAAGGGAGGTTCTTTTTCTTTTATGTTTTTAAAATTAATTTACTTTATTGTTATTATAGAGGTGATATACAGAGGAATTGCAGTTACAGGAGTCAAGTAATGAGTACATTTCTTTTCATAAAGTGTTCTCTCACTCTCTCTCAGTACCGCCTTCCAGTCTCCGCATACGAGTTGCATAGTTCACTTTCATCAATGTCCAATGAGCTCCACTGCTGCACTTTGTCATCCTCTTTCCCTGGAGTTCTGGGTCTTCTGAATGAATTATTTACAACATATCAATAGGTCAGCCTGGAGATATCGTTTCTTTACTTTCTCTGTTTTCTCAGCTCCACCTAGGATAGAGCTTGCCCTCTTGTCTGTGGAGAGAGAAAAACCCCTCATTGTTGTTGTTGTTGTTCTTCCAAGGATTATAGGGAAAAATTTCTGTCGCAATATACAACTTATATTCCTGTATCCCACAGAAGGATAATTTGTACATTATTGATAACTTCAGACTGAATTTGCTTTCATTCCAATTTATTGATAGTTACCAGAAATTTAGCACAGTTGATGAACATCAGCTTTGCATTCAGCATGCGAATTCAGACAAAACACTAATGTAGCATTAGTGACAAGAAAGTTTATTGGGAAAAATATGTCAGAGAAAGAGATTATATGCTTAATGCCATGGGAAGACAGGGCTTCAGTTCATCTTTAATCAGATTCAGGGCTTACACATTGGTCTTTGGTTAACCCGAAAAAGTTAGGGTAGAGGGTGAGAAGATACACATATTGAAAACATTCCTTGGCTGGGTGCTGCTGGCCAAAGCTTGTAATTTTAGCTGCTCAGAAGGCTGCAATCTGAGGATTGTGGCTCCAAGCCAGCCTAGCTGGCAAGGAAGCCCACGAGACTCATCTCCAATTTACCAGCAAAAAGCTGAAAATGAAGGTGTGGTTCAAAAGGTAGAGTGCCAGCCTTCAGCAGGGTGGCCAGTCCTGAGTTCATGCTCAAGTACTGGTACAAAATAAACAAACAAATATAAATAAAAACTAAAACACCAAAACAGTACCTAGTCACAGTCATTGGTGGTCAGGAAGTCTAATAATCCAGGGTCTTTGGATTGGTAGAGTGCTATTATGAAAAGAGATATTGATGGGTGCCTGTGGCTCACACCTGTAATCCTTGCTAATCAGGAGGCTGAGATTTGAGCTTTGCTCTTCAAAGCCAGCCAGAGCAGAAAAATCTGTGAGACTCTTATCTCCAGTTAACCACCAGGAAATGGAAAGTGGAACTGTGTCTGAAAGTGGTAGAGAGCTAGCCTTGAGTGAAAGAAGCTCAGGTATAGCTCCCAGGCCCTGAGTTCAAGCCTCCTGACTAACAGGGAAAAAGGATAGGAAGGAAGGAAAGAAGGAAGGAAGGAAGGAAGGAAGGAAGGAAGGAAGGAAGGAAGGAAGGAAGGAAGGAAGGAAGGAAGGAAGGAAGGAAGTCATTAATGCTTACCAGATGTCCCATGATTTGGCCTTTGTTGGATTCTAAGATGTTTGCAAAGTGACTGCTGGAGAGAAGGCTCCGGAGAATTAAAAGCTTCCTCAAGATTGTGCATGCCAAATACACATATGCATTTTCAATGTTTTATTAGTTTATTGTAATAAATAATGATTAGTTGTTATGTCCTAGTTATTATATATAAACACAATCTTAACTTTATTCTCCAGACACCAAAGATGCCTTTTAGTCTGATCCCCAAATTCCATACCTATTTCAATTTCACCAGAAACTAGATGACTAAATGATTCTACCATATAGAGCAAGTTACTTGGTTCTGTTAACATTGGTCTTGCCTTTTAAGAGATGTTAATTAAATTTATTCCTGCTAGTTGTTGACTATTTTCAAGATCATAAAAATGGATTAAAAATGGAAAAATGAAGAGAAGAAACATGGAAGGAAATAGAAACTCAATGCATATACTACACAATTAAGAAAAGTGAGGGAAGTGTGGTTTGGGAGATAGAGGAGAATAAGTGAAAAGGAATGATATGACCGAAACATTGTATTTATAAACTACTTGATTGACTGTCAGCTCCTTTGTTCAACTACTTAAATATAATTTTTCAAATAACATCATTTTGAAAAACATGTTTTCATTCATGATATATTAACAATTATAAGTAACTTTATAAAATAAAGATACAAGGTAACAATGACCTTTCTTGCTCAGTTGTGACTGGTAACTTTTAGGATATTCATTCTATCTTTTCTCTATTCAGTATAAAAATACAATGTAATTAAAAGAGCACCTCACAAACAATGTAGTATATATTTTAATCAAGCATGACAGAAATAAGTATTGCCCCATCTTGTTTAAACTCATTTTAAAATAAAGGGAAATAAGATTTTAAATATACAACTTTGTATATAAGTATACAAGTATATAAGTATACAAGTATATAAGTATATTTATATACAAAGTTATAATTCCCTTCAAGTTTGAGGTCATGCTTTATGCACTTGACTACAGAATAAATAACACTGTAAAGAGAATCACTGTGCTCACTGTGCATACATCTATCACAGCTGGAAATGGAGAAATTTTCCGAGGATAGAACTTCATTGGTACATTTATTACATCACAAGAAATAAGGAATTTGGTTATGCAAAATAAAATTTCTTCCCCCAAATGCTCTCTTATTACCATGACAAAGAAAGGAAAACATCCTTTCACACACTGAATATTCTCTTTTCAGTTTGAAAATATATTTATGGTTTTTGTACATTTCATGTTTTCTAATCTGCTAGGAATGCACCTGTTGATTAATTTGTACTTATGTGATTAGTAGTGAGGCTGTAGGGAGGCTGAGTATATTATTTCCTCTAAGGAGAATTGCTTTGATCGCTTACCTCTTAGTTTGTTTTTATTTTATTTTATTTCATTTGCTCAAATTACTTATTTTGTCAAGTTAGAAAAGTAATGCTGCTTTTATAGAAAGTAAGGCCAGGTACCAGGTGCTCAAGTACTATCTGCTTGGGAAGCTGAGATCAGGAGAATCACAGTTTGAGGCCAACTTGAACAAAAAGCCTCACCTTAACCAATGAGAAGCCTGGATATGATGGAGCACATCTGTCATCTCAACCACTTAGGAAATAAATATAAGTAGAGAGATCATAGTTCAGGCTGTCTGAGCACAAAGGATGACTCAACTCAAAAGGCAACTAAAGCACAAAGGACTGGAGAATAGTTCAAAAGCTGGAATACTCACCTAGCAAGTATAAGGCCCTGAATGCAAGTGCCAGCACTACCAAAAAAGTCAGAAGAAATTCTTATTTGAGTAAACAGCAATTCATTAACTGGAAAGCATCAAACCAAGGTTTTGTGCTTACTGCTGTATTGATGAAGTTTGGCACCAAATGTTTATTGGGAAAAAATAAAAGATACTTAGTTAACTGCGGGTATAAAATTGTTGTTTTTAATTTACTTTATCCTGATCATATAATCATAAATTCATTGACTGCTTTTGACTTGCTAACATTTTGTTTTTCTTTAACTTAAGCATTCTTTCAGAAATGCTTACATTTGTAGTTTTTACAAGGTTAAGGATCTTTTTTAAGGTCTAGTTAGTTTTGTTTGCTCAGGAAATTTTCAAGTTTGGTCTCCATTAATTTTTCCTCAACAGACTTCAGCCTGTCTTTTAGAAGAATACAATTCAACTTATAGCACCATCATAGCAACAGGCTGTTCTGTATGACAAATGCATGTAATGAAAATTCCCTTCTGTTACTAAGCACATAGTATGCCTAATATTGCCTTGGGATTGTCCTAGGGAAGACCATCACAAATCTTGCCTTGCTCTTGGTGGACATCTCTGCAGATGAAGCACAAAGCTCTCACACTGGATGGAAAAAAGTAAAGAACTGGCTATAGTCAAGTATCTGCAAATTCATACCATACATCACATATGATATATCATCAATAAAGCTAGGCCATGGTGCGTGAGAGTCTGAACATCTTGTTTCTGATTCTTATCAAGAGTCAGTCCCTAATTCAAATGACTCACCAACCACAGGGGTGTGTAAGTTGATGATTACCGTCTCCCACATATAAGCCGAAACCTAAGATTTTAGCCTGTCCAACAGCTTTAATGAAAGGACTTCCTTACTTTTATAGTGGAAGCTCTCCTACTGGTTCATAGTAGAGAAAGAAATTGTTAATTAACATGAACAATTTTCAATACTCTTGTAAGTAACTACAGTGGTGGGAATAGGTGGCTGTTGGAATTTTCTCAGTATCATATCCAGTGACAAAAACTGGGAAGCTTAGCACATCACATACACAGGGCAAACAATGAAAAATACCAAACAAAAACACTGAAAGGAATAAATACAGAAAAGAAGAAAGCAAGGAGTTAAATGTTATTTATGTATTTCATCTTTAAAATAGGTGGAAATATGAGATCTCCATAGTGGAAAAAATGGGGCAAAGTATAAGTTATTTGAAGACATGCTTTATTTTTTTAACTGACACACAGAAGGTTGTATATATTGATGGAGTACAATGTAATGTTCACTACATCGATATATCACTTAATGTTTAAAGTGGACTAAACATATTTACCTGCTCAACCATTTATCATTCTTTGTTATGAAAACTTTCAAAAATACTTTCTTACAAGGATTCTGAAAGTTAGTATCTGTAATCTTAACTACTCAGGATGCTGACTGAATGAGATTTGACAGCCTCAGTTCAAAATCATCTCAGACACAAACATGAAAGAGTCTTCTTAAGTCTAATTAACCATCAAAAAGCCTGAAGTGGAGGTGTGGCTCAAGTGGTAGAGCACCAGCCTTGAAGAAGAAAAAATGAAAGTGTAAGGTCCTGAATTCAAGTTCCAGTACACATAAACACACACACACACACACACACAAACACAGGTTAGTATCATTTTTGGCTACTGTGAGTACTGGTGCATGGGAACCCAGGTGTGTCTTCAACATACTGATTTCAGTTCTTCTAAATATGCAGCAGTTTTAGTACTTCTGGATCACATGTTATTTCTATTTTTAATTTTTAAGGAACCTTCCTACTGTGAAAATAATCTTTAAGTATTCTCTTCACAACAGTCTGAACATGGTGAAGACTTAAAACAAATGGGATTTTTAAGGCAAAACAAAACAGGGATGGTAACTTAGCATCTGAGGATATTTACTTACACTTCTTTCATGCATGTATTAAATATCACTGTACTAGTATAAATTATCCAAAACTCAGCAGCAGCTGAAAAGACTTAGTTCTGACTCATAGTCTGACTCATAGTCTCCTCTAGAATTTATGTCAGTACTCTAGATTCAGGTGACAATGTTCAGGAAACCCATAGATTGAATCTGGACTTTTAAAGAACCTGATAAAATAGGCAGCTTTCTACCTAGCACATGGAAATGGAAAGGACATTTGCAAGAGGAACAAGGGAAAGCAACAAAAGCAAAGAACTTTTCAATGCAGGAGGAGACACTGTTAACATTTACATTTCCTCAGGGGAGTGGAGGTGGGACAAAGGGTGAACCTATTCAGCAGTGATACTCACTATGTTGGAAATGAACTATACAACTTGGTGGGGAGGTGAGTCAGGAGAGGAAAAATACTGGGAAAAAATGAGGGAGGGATGACACTATTCAAAACAAAATGTATCATTACCTGACTTATTTAACTGTAACCCCTCTGTATATCACCTTTGCAATAACAAATTTGTAAAGAACATTTACATTTTCTGTGGTTTCTCAACCAGTGGAAAACTTCCTTCTGCCCACTTCCTCCTTCTGCCACCACTTCATGCTGCTCCCTGCATGCTCTCACCTTGAGCAGATGTCACCAGAGAGTTTGCTCAGTCAGCACCTTAGTGAACTGTGTTCAATTAGCAAGTTGATCAGTTCATCTCTTAATACTTCTCTGTATATAAGGACACAGTAGGTCACTGTTACTCATCTCACCCCCAAAATACACTAGTTATGAAGTATGGTATATTATTTAATGGACTATAAGTTTATTATGAAAACCAAATACAGTATAGTGAAAACATGTAGCTTTTTTTCTGAGATTTGTATCCAGAACACTAGCTATTGGAAGTAATCAAATCTTCCAACATTACTGTAATTTATCTGAAAAACTTCTTTACTCCTTAACCTTTGACTTTAAAATGAACTCGTCTGGAAAATTTACCCACTCCTTGGCAATTATGTGGGTGCTAGGCTAGTCCTTCCCTGGATGTCAGACAACATTTCTCATAGCAATCTTATACTTTAAAGACAGGACAACAAACCTTTATTTTCCAGCTCCCTCCCTGAATCTGACATAGCCCTCATCCAAACTCAATAACCCTTCTCCTCTAAAATTGAGGCTACGACTTTCTTTGAGTCCCGGAAGGCCAATGAACTGCTAAGACCCCATCAAAAAACTACTTGTATCTTCCTTCCTTCCTTCCTCAATTGTGCCTTTTATTTTTATGTTGAAAAAAAATAATTTGAAACTCACATATTTCATTCCTGATAATTTGAAGATTTTATACAACTATTTGGGAGCCAGCCAAGAATAATAGGACAATGAACAATCTCCAGGGAAATCTCAGGGAGAAGCTAGTCATTCACTCAGTAAGGAAATGATACTGGAACCTTGTAGGCAGGGTTACCTTTTCTTTAGCAACATATATTGACTAATTATACTTATTTATTTGAGATGCTATTCTAGGTTTTATGAATATAGTAAAGAACAAAAAAAGTGTCTCTGTCTTGAAGTTAAGATTAATGCAGGGACACAAAGCAGTTCAAGTGTGATTATTGAAGAGTGATTCTGGATACCTAAAATGTTAGAGTGACTTGATTGACCAGTTATCAAGAGCCATTATAGAAGAGTTGCTTCCATGAGATATTTTGAGGCTGGTGTTAAAATGATTATCTGTGATCCATGATTCCAAGTTTCATGTGTCTTATTATTTACTTATTCTTATTGAAAAGATAGTAATAATTGTCATGAATTTGAATTTGTGTATAATTGTGCACTAAAAAATGGCATCGGTATCTCTTGTATATATTGAAATTCTAGAAAGCTCTAACAAGGCATCTGTGACTCATGCTTGTAATCCTAGCTACTCAGGAGGCTGAGATCTGATAATCACAGTTCAAAAGAGGCCTGGACAAGAAAGTCTATGAATTCTTTTAATTGAAACTTTATTGTAAAGATGATGTATGCTTTTTGAATAATGTTATCCTCTCCTTAATTTTCTCCAACTTCCACCTCTCACCGCCCCCCAACCAGGTTGTAAAGTTTATTACCAACATAGTGTTTAGTGAATATCACTGCTGAATTGATTAACCTTAGTCCCACCATTTCTGTGATTCTCCTTACCCAACCCAAATCAGATAAAATTACACATAAGATAAAGGGTACAGAAATCAAAATCAGTGACAAAGGGAATAAATCAAAGGAAAGAAAAAAGAAATAATTGCAAACAGCACAATAAAAAATCTCTTGTTATCTACAATTAATTAGCAAAAAATCAGAAGTGGAGCTGTGACTCAAGTGGTAGAGTACACCATCCTTGAGCTAAAAACTAAGTGACAGTGCCCAAGCCCTGAGTTCAAACCCAAGCCTGAGTGCTGCCATAAAAAAAAAAAAAGGAATGGAAAGAGGGATAGGAATGTGGACTAGCAGTAGAGTGCTTGCCTCATATATGTGAAGTCCTGGGTTCAATTCCTCAGCACCACATATATAGAAAAAAGCCAGTGTGCTGGCCTTGAGCAAAAACAAGCCAGGAACAGTACTCTGGCCCTGACTTCAAGCCCCAGGACTGGAAAAAAAACAAACAAGCAAAAAAATAAAGGAAGGAAGGAAAGAAGAAAGGAAGGAAGGAAGGAAGGAAGGAAGGAAGGAAGGAAGGAAAGAAGGAAGACAGGAAGGAAGGGGAAAGGAAAGGAAAGGAAAGAAAAGAAAAGGAAAGGAAGAGATAAAAGGCTTGCTTCAAGGAAAGAAAATAAAAGTATGAGAAACCTGCTTGGGGTAATTAAGGGGATATTTATTTATTTAGTATTGTCAGTCCTGGGCCTTGGACTCAGGGCCTGAGCACTGTCCCTGGCTTCTTTTTGCTCAAGGCTAGCACTCTGCCACTTGAGCCACAGTGCCACTTCTGGCCCTTTTCAATATATGTGGTGCTGAGGAATCAAACCCAGGGCTTCATGTATAGGAGGCAAGCACTCTTGCCACTAGGCCATATTCCCGGCCCTAAGGGGATATTTAAGAGCTTTTATTTTTGTTTATTTCACTTTAGAAATTCCACTGGCTAACATGTTCTGGCACAGTAGAGATTCTGCCTCCCTCTGCAGTCCTGGCCCATCTCCTATTCCCACCAATGGCCTGTTTGACCTTTGCCAGGTATTTTGAGCCAGCTTTGGAGACAGGTTTTGGTGAGAAAGAGGTTAAGGGTGCTAAGATTCTGCCAGAGAAACTGAAGAGGTTGCAATCTCGTTTTTCAATTATGGCATTTGGCAAGAAAGAAACCACAACTGATCTCATCCAGGTATCAGATGATGGAACAGAGCTTCTTGAATATACATGTAGCTATGTAAATTGTCAGCAAGGTAAAAACTTTCATGGAATCACACAGCAGATTCTATGAGGAAGTGTTATGGTCAGTTGCACTGTAACAAAGAACTCACAATTTCTACTCTATTTTTTTAGTCCTTATTTTCAATCACTGCGTTACTATAGAGGAATAAAATTATACTCTACAAAATTCAAAACTGATATTGCACACTTTTCATGATTCAATTGAAGTGGATCTATTTATTACAACAGTAGATATATAGATTTAGAGGAAAAGTAGGATCTGTATGTTAATAGTGACAATAGATGGTGGATAATTATTCCTGGAAAGTAACAGAATTAATTATTTTTATAACATTTAGTAAATTATCCTTTTAATAATTACTAACAAATTTTTCCAATGTTATTTTTCATGAAACTTTTTTATTTATTGTCAAAATGTGGTACAGAGGGGGTACAGATTCATATATAAGGCAGTGAGTACATTTAATGTTTTCTAGGTTTCATTATTTTTCTATCAAAACAAATTATCATTACTCACTATTCCATTCCATACTCCCCTTATTATTGACATTATTTTAATTAGGATTAAAAACATTTCCAAAATGGCCTAAGAGTAAAGTCTAAGGAATTGAAATGGTGTGAAAGGTCCAGGGAGACAGGCAGCTAGATAGCTAGCTAGCTAGCTAGATAGATAATAGAGATAGATAGATCACTGACATACATATATAGAGATTATTGATATATGTTATGTATGATATATATTACAGATAGGTAAATGATAGATATATCACCGATATATATAGAGATTACTGGTATATATGTTATATATGATTATATATGATACATATGATAGATAGATTTGGGGGTTGTTTTTTTCTTAAAATTTTATCAGGACTTATTGTGAATTAAGATCTGTAACAGGGCTGGAGACAGAATTAAGATAGAGTATTCCTCATCAAGAGTTTGTTTTTGTTTGTTTTATTTTTTTTCCAGTCCTGGGACTTGAACTCCAGGCTTGGACACTGTCCCTGAGCTCCTTTTTGCTCAAGGTTAGGGCTCTACCACTTGAGTCACAGCGCCACTTCCAGCTTTTTCTGTGATAAACTAGAGATAAAAATCTTATGGACTTTACTGCTCAGACTGGCTTCCAATCATGATCCTCAGTTCTCAGTCTCCTGAGTAGCTAGGATTATAGGCATGAGCCAACAACACCAGGCTACATCAAGAATTTTATGAAAAGAGGGGCTGGGGATATAGCCTAGCGGCAAGAGTGCCTGCCTCGGATACACGAGGCCCTAGGTTTGATTCCCCAGCACCACATATACAGAAAACGGCCAGAAGCGGCGCTGTGGCTCAAGTGGCAGAGTGCTAGCCTTGAGCTGGAAGAAGCCAGGGACAGTGCTCAGGCCCTGAGTCCAAGGCCCAGGACTGGCAAAAAAAAAAAAAGAATTTTATGAAAAGAAATATCAAGCAAAAACAACAACAAAAAGAATGAAAAACAATTACAATAAAGAGTGTGACAAGTGGAGGCATCTACACTTTCATTGGCTTCTCTGGAGAAACATTTAACACTAAATCTGAGCTTGTGATTATGTCATCATCAGATATCCCTGCTACTGGGTTCTGGGAAAATACAAACAACAGGCAAAATTGAATCATGAAAATACAACATTCACACACAAACACAAATATTGAAATCAAAACTCTTTTCCCCAAAATATAAGATGTAAAGAACAGACTCCTAAATATCACTATTCCAAGGAATTGGCTTCAGTAGCTCTGGATAAACAATCCCCAAGGCCAGAGTTGGTGATGAAGTCTGGAGGCAAAAGAGAATGCATCCTCCTGATGAACCTTCTATTTTGCTTAAAAAGCTTTCTATCCAATGAACAGTAATCTGTTTGTTTAAAGTGAACTGATTGCTCCTGAGCAAACATGAAAGTTGTGGCTGAGGCTGGGGCTGGGGTTTGAATACAGGGGCCTGGATATTCACTCTGGAGGGTTTTGTTGTTATTTTCTCCTTCAGTGCTAGCACTCTGCTACAACATTAATGAGTCACAGGCCCGTGTCCAGCTTTCTAGTGGTTAATTGGAGATAAGTCTCATGGAATTTCCTGCCTGCGTTGGTGTTGAGCCAGGATCTTCAGATCTCATCCTCTTGATTAGCTAGGATTAGAGATGTGAGCAACAAACAACTGACAGCTTTTATTGTTATAATGCCAATATGTTTTTTCCAGTACATTTTAGCTATAATGAAATCCAGTGCATTATAATTTTCTTAAAAATACAAAATTATATAAGATATTGTGTACAACATAACAAGAAAAATATGAGTTATATATTTAAGCAATTGTTACCATACCTTTTCCGTCTCTTAGATTAATAACCTTGAATAGTTTGGAATAAATTTCTAGAATAAACTAATTCACTTTGTAGTTAGAAAAATGTTTTTAATTTATTGAGCAAATATATAATCAAGGGTTTTTGTTTGTTTGGCTTGCTTGGGTTTCAGATCCATTAGACTACTAGGACAGAAAGATCATGACCTGCTACAAAGACCTGAGTTCTAGATTTATAGTTGTATTTGGATCTTGAACCCTGATCTTCTAAGGTTATTTATTATCCTATGTACTTCACAAAGTATCAACTCTGGTTATTTGAAAAGAATCTTTAATTTCAGCATGAATATCAAGAATAATTATTATTAAATAATTTAAACAAAATTACCAGCTTTATATACAAACATATGATTTTATATTCTTATGAAAAAGCCATCTTATTGTTGGTAGACTATCAGTAATCTTACAATTATTTATGTTGGATCATAATACAGGAGCAGATATATATAAAATACATATAGATAGATGTTTATATGCATGCACATATATGTATGTGTACATATACATGTATAAGTATACTTATGTGAATATGTACACATATATACATATGTGTGTATGTACATACATATATACATGCACTTATATATACTTATACACATATATGTACATACATATATATAAATGTGTATATGTACATACACATATGTGTATATTTTATTCTGTAAAAAAATTCCTGACTGTGAATATTATATTTAAGTTAGGTATTATACTATGCATTACCTTCTTAAATTAATTACTGTCCTGTATGTCATAAGAATATAAATAACCAAGAATTGCTAATATTGTGAACAATTATAAAACTTCAATCCATTATAGATGAGTACTTGGATAACTTTGTCCTATAGCTTATCCAAGATTAGCACACAATCAGGTTTGAGATAATGGGAAAACCAATGATACCTGAGGTTAAAGTAAAAAATAAATTTGATACAATTTGGTACAATACAAAACCAATCATTTTATTTTAGTACTAGTTCTGGGGCTGGCATCCAGGGCCTGGACACCATTGTTGAGCTCTTTTTCCTCAAGGTTAGCATTCTACCACTTATGCCAAGCTCCATTTCCAGCTTTTTGTTAGTTAATTAGAGATAAGAGTCTCACAGACTTTCCTACATGGGATGTCTTTAACCCAAATCTTTAGATCTCAGCCTCCAGAGTCATTAAAATTACAGGTGTGAGCCACTGGTGCCTGACTTTAAAAAAAATCATTTATATTTGCACATTTCTGCCCTGAACGTGTTCTCCCACCTCACTGAAACGCTGCCAAAAAATACATGGCAGTAAAATCATCTGGCATTTCTACTCCACATTTGGCTTCTCTTCTCTTTCTCATTTTAAATAAATTTTATGTTGTCTCTTCAGGCCATGATAGTCTGGTAGGACTTATGATTTCCTATCTCTCATTTGAAAATGTGCAGATTTAAGGGACACATAGAAGAAAATAGCATCACCTGAGTGCTTTGTCATTCTCTCCACAAGAAAGGACTCTTTCTATTAGAAATTGAAAGGTACCTTGGTTGACTTTGCATAACTTACATTGAATGGGATTGCCTTCTGACTTTGTTTTACTAGGAAAATATGACTGTATCAAATTCAGCAACCTGTACCACACAGTTTCTTTAATACTGGCTTGCAGCTTTCAGAGTTTGTTTAGAGTCCTTTTGGGTTAGATCTCTAATACAAAATGAATTCTGTATTTTTTCTGACATCATTCCCCACAAGTGTTTGTAAAGAACTCTGTGCATGAACATATGTTTATGTGAATGATATTTGGATTTAATAGCATGTGTATATAAGTGTGCATGTATGTGTGTACTGAATTTTTTAAAAGTACTTGAGTCGCTGATTTTTTAGCTTACTGTCATCAAGATAAAATAAGAATTGCCATATTTAACCTTAGCAATAAAGCTACTGCCAAGCATTGCAATCTAGCCTTTTTTGGGCTCTTTCTACTAAGATTTCTGTCTTCACATTTATATTTCCTGTTAGCTCATGTATCAATTTAGTAAAATGTAAAGGGTAGCTATTAAAAGATATCTGGAAAGTACAATGAGTTTGCCCCTCTCAGCAGGAAGCATGTCCACTGTTTAGCTTTCTTCTCTAAGCAATCATTTGTTTTCCATCTTGCAAAATGAATTAAGAAACAATGCCACATTGTGCCATGAAATATTAATAGTTGCAATTAATACATTGATAGATGTTTGATTCTGTCATTCTTCATCTCTTTTTTGTCATTCTTTGTCTAATCTGCTGTGACAGTTCTGTAATGGAGAACCAGAAATATGACCCTAGGGCAAGCCATAAGACTAATCAGCAATATAGTATTGCATGTTGTCCAGCAGAAACGTGTTCTTGTGTTGTCAGCAAGGACGATGTTCTGGAAAATCTCTACCCAGAGAAAGTTTCTAAGATTTATTTACAAGCAAAAAAAGTTAATGGGATGCTGAGTTCAATCTCGACAAGGGTTTTATTTATTTATTTTTCTGCTGAGCAAGTTGCCATTTAGTTTTACTGCAGGGTACAGGACAGGATTGTTAAAGCATGTGTAAGCTGTGAAAGTGTGAGCTATGGGATGTGTAAGCTTATGGAAGCAATGAAAATGAGGCTTTGGAGGACCTTTTCTTACTGGTTTTATCATTTTTCAACTGTAAAACAATCTTAAGGTTATATAGCAGTGGTCACTTAAGGATTCATGGCTTAAATTAATACATTTAGTTATGGTAATAGTCACAGATAGAGGTTACATCATGAACAAATTTATGAACCATGCCAGTTATTCTTCCTAATTGGGTTGTAACCATCATTGTCACGCTGAAAGAACATGAGAGCTTCTAAGATATCCAAGATGCACAAACCAGCTTCCTCTAAAAATATTTGAAGAGATCTATTGTGTATTTGTTTATGCCAATCTTCTTATCAAGAAAAAGTCAAGTGGAAACATGAAATTCATTCCTTATAATCCTGATGAGTCAAAGTATTTCTCTTTGTAGCACATAGGAGAACATGTTTTTTATGTGCTCTAAAATAGTTATAGCCTTCCTTTGTAATTATTATACATGTAAGACATATAGGTTACTCCAATTATTTTATAGTAAGCCAGTATAGACTGTAAATATCTTTTGTTCATTTGTTTTGTATGCTAACCAAGCACAGAAACCTGAAGTCTTCTCAAAGAGTAGATGCCTCTTTTATATTGTACCTGTAGCAAAATTTTTATTATTTGAGTTTCTTTTTCATGTAGAACAATTTTTAGCCTTTGTAATAACAATAAGAAGTAGCTAAATTTATTTATTAGCATGTTTTTATGACACATTTAATCACAAAAGTTAAACCTTATTATTTTACAATGTTCTTATATACATAGGGCATGTTTATTTCACTATCAGGTGTCATTAATATATAGGTATTATAGAAGAACATTGTACAATAATTCTACAGAGGTCTGCCTACCTCAGAACCCAAATTTTAAAGGCACACATACCCCTCAATATTTGTTGGAGTTTTAAGCATGAAAGACAAGGCCTACTAAGAATATGACTTTTCCTAAAAATGCACTGCAAGTTAGAGACTCCACACACTGAATTTCAGAGTTTAAGCTTGTGAAAAATCACCAAATTAGCCTTTCACTAGAAAAAATAGCTATACTTTTGTAGTGTTATCGTACTCACATTAGTAATTATAAGCAAATCAATACACAATTTGGACCCAGTGATAAGGAAATATAAATACCATGGTCGATTTGTTTTTCTTATGGCTAATTCATTCTTTATCAACTACCAACAGGTAAATCTTAGATTTCATTTCTCTCATCTGAATAAATATGTCAATTGTCCAGTTCTTGTTCAATCCTTGTCCTTTCACCTACTTTATTTCTTATATTAGGATAAACACTCCTCATTCCCCTTTATATTAACACACACAACAACAACCACTGTTTAGATTTGTGAATTCTTACTTGTTGGAATATGCCTTTAACATTTCTTCTCAGTGCTGTTGTACAAGGTTGCATAAATACAAAGACTGTCTGTACAGAAGCATACTCTCAGTTTCAAGAACACAAATGTAGGTACCCAGAATATATTTGGAAAACTGGTGCTGAGTAAGTGAATGCACACATACTAGGGCACAAGAGCAAGTCTCATTATTTCTGCACTGCTCTGTGTTCCTCATCTGCTTACAACAGGCCCTTCCATTGAATTTTCCTTATTATAACCCTCTTTCCATGTCGCAGATTGCTTTGTCTCTTTAAAGGGCAACCCTTAGGTATTTTACAATTTCACAGTTAAGAAAGCCAGACACAGAGAAAGGGTATGCTTGCACAAGGTCCTGGGACAGTTTAGTAATTATGCCAATGTCCATTTTTACTTTCCTCATTCCAAGCAATTCTAGGAAACCAAAACAGTATTGCTTCTGTCTCAGCCTTCCCTGCTTTGGACTGGGCTGGTTGTTCTTGAATCTTTCACTTCCCATCACCCTTAGAGCAATTTATCAGAATGGCTAAATTCAGCTATTGAAGGCTAGAGGAGCAGATTCTTTCTACTGTAGACAAATGTTATTGGGACATTCCACTTTTCCACCCAGTCCAATGATTTGCAAGCACCCTATGAGAGTACAGTAGCACTTTTGTGATGACAGGGATAGGCAAAAGTCAATGAAGTAGTCTGGTGCTGGTGGCTCATGCCAATAGTCTAGCCACTCAGGTCTGAGGATAGTTTGAAGCCCACCTGGGCTGGAAAGTCTGTAAAACTCTGATTTCCACTAAACCAGGAAAAAAAAAAAGCCAGGAGTGTAACTGTGGCTCAAGTAGTAGAGTACTAGCCTTGAGCACAAAATCTCAAGGACAGCTCCCAAGCCTAGAGTGCAAGCCCCAGGACCAGCAGGCATGCGTGTGCACATGCGTGCATGCACACGCGCACACATGTGCCGGTCAATAAGGAATGAATGTAGTCCTGAAAAAAAAATTTAAATCATAGATTGGTGGAAATAGTTCTAAGCTGTCATAGTTTCCTACTTTGTTTAGCAGGGTATGTTAACAAAATAGAAAATCATCTAGTGTTTTCTTGCTAAGTCAGGAGAAGCATATTTAGAAGCAGAGGGTTTAAAGGGCTCAGCTGGAATTAGGAAATTGAGGTGCCCTCTACTCGCCGGTTGCAAATAGGCAATAAGCGCTGACTAAATGTGTCACTTAGGATTGTTAAATGCTGGCCTAGAACAGCAAGACGGCTTCCTCTGGGGTATCTTTAAATAAGGAAAATACCATTTATTGGGGACGCTATAGGATGGAGTTATTTATACTGATAACGGTATGTTGGTATTAAATAGAATTTGAGCCCAAGAAGTTGAAAGTTTAAATATTCTGTTATTAAGTATTGCTGTCATAATTTTCACTATTATTAAATGTTGAAAAATATTTTCCTCTCACAGTTTAGACCCCAGCCTAACATGTGAATAAACAGAGAAGTAGCAAAGCTATTATTATGACGACTATATAGAAAATGGTTTTCCTTTATTTATGCCAAAGATCTTCCTCTACCAAACCTCTAATCTCAGACTAAATATTGGTAAATCACCAGATAAAACACAAGTTGAAGACCATTTACAAAATATCTGACCACTATTTATCAACAAATTCAAGGTCACATAAACAACGAAAGTCTAAGAAACTGTCTCATCCAAGAAAAGCCCAAGGCTTCACGATGACCATATTACCATTTTGGATAGGATCCTAGAACAAACAATGGGCATTAAAAAAATAAAATAATGAAGGACAACTAAGTAAAGTTTAAGGGTTAGTTTACACCAATGTAGCAGTACTGGCTCATTAGTTATGCCAAGTACATTGGAGTAATAGGTATTAACAATAGAGAAAACTGGGAAAGGGCATATAGGAAGTCTTGAACTGTTCATCTTTTCTATAAGTTAAAATTCTTCCATAATAACATGCTAATTAAAAAGATATACAGTAGATACATTTGAAAAAAAAGTCTGTTCTGATATGATGTTTTCAGGGGAAGATGCCTTTTAGTTTATAAATTACTTCCACAATTTGTGACAGTTCCCACATCTGCTACTATATAATTCATAGCAAGCTCTCTCCCTCTTGGGAAAAAACACATTTAATTATCAGTAAAATTCAACTTCAGTTTGTTATGATGAATGATTTGAACCTGTCATCTTCACCTCCCCCAAAAAACAAAAGAACTGAAATGAAATACAGTCTTATTGTAGTATCCCCTTCCTTCCACCTGCTTCATTTAATTGATGAAGGTTTGAGCTTTTATTAATCTTTTTGAGCTCTTCTGTAAGATGCAGAAATAGCTAATACGATATCATTGTAACTAGCTAATGTGTGTGCTTTGTGAAATTGATACACCCTGCCAAGACACAAATTACTTAAGCTTTGATAAATGTGAAATCATGGAATGTTCAAATAGATAAAGCACAGCAACCCCTCTTTCTTTCCCTTCTTAGAACTCCATTTTGTGCTTGAGGGTAAATATTTTTGTGTTCTCATTGTAATAAGAAGGGACAAAAGACAGCAATGATGCTGAAATTAGCAAAGAGAGCCCTATGAAGTACAAAAGCAACCAACAGGACACACCCATGTCTTTGCAGATAGCATCTAAAAAGTTTGTCTTGGAGAGAGAGGCTTGCCACCAGGTTCAGAACCATCTACAATCTTCTCCTAACATGTCATCTCCCAAAAGCTGTCTGCTTGGGAATGAGGGTGCTTGCTAGATGCTTTGGTCCCTTTTCTGAGCCATTGGATTAGTTAGAATCAGCAATCCATAAACACATTTTGTTAGCAAAGAGATCACCTAGACTTGTGATTTGAATGTGGCTCTGCTGCCAGTGTGACTGGACATGTTGAAGAAGTGTTTGATGTCTTGAGGTTGGGAAGGTTGATTTATGCTTGGTTGTTAATTTATCACATGGCATGGAACAAGTTACTCAATTAAACATTAATCAATGTAGGCTTGAGAATTCATATAACCCGTTGGAAACACTTCTTGATTAGGAGACTGGAGCTTCTCATTAGACCATGGAAGAGTCATCAGTCACAGAATGTCTTTTGTCAAGGATTAGGCTCCAACTATTCTTTTATTTAGTCCTTAAATACATCCCACAAAGGAAACACAGAACATTGGGATTCAGGTCATGAAGTTATACAAAAAGTGATGATGTCATCAGGTATCAAGTACTATGTTTTGTTCTTCCATTACTTGCTGCTTCCCAGTGGGAAGCAGGATTGAGACTTAGGGGCCTTCCTTTTCCCTGTGTCTTCTGAGGTTAAACATGAGCCTTGGAAGTTTCAGCCATGGCCTTGGCCCATGCAACCATTGACATAGACATGGTTGGTGTTATGGGAGTGTGCTTTCTCAATAGAGATGCAAAAAATGATGACTTATCCCAAAGGAAGACTGGACAAGTTAAGCCAAATGGGAAAGAATTGGAGGAGGGATACAGTTAGCAGCTTCTACTACTATATCATTACCAGATAAATTGTTTGAGATTTAAACTTAATTTGACTATCAGCACATTTGGTTACTCTCTGTGTAAAATAATACAAGATGAATTTGTGTACATCTTTTCTCAATTTTGGTAATAAAATCAAAGGAAGTTAGAAAGTATACTTCTATATATAATCATACATATGATTATAAAATATATGATTTTATATAATCATACATATGTGTGTATACATATAATCTAAGTCATTTTTATCTAGGGAATCAGTGAGTGTTTTTGCTAGAAGAGAGAAGTGTTACAAATCTGTACTACTGACTAAATATTTTTTAATAGATCACTAAAATATCAGGCTCCTGTAGATTGGGAACTGAAGTATTGTGTATTCTAATGACTTTCTTAGAAATCAATTTTTATGTAAAATCTTTTTGGAAAAGTTAAAGACCCTTTCTAAAAACATGTAATTGCATCCATTCTTTCTATTTGATTTGCTGATATTTTTTCTTCTTGGCCAGTCCTGGGGCTTGGACTCAGGGCCTGAGCACTGTCCCTGGCTTCTTCCCGCTCAAGGCTAGCACTCTGCCACCTGAGCCACAATACCCCTTCTGGCCGTTTTCCATATATGTGGTGCTGGGGAATTGAACCGAGAGCTTCATGTGTAGGAGGCAAGCACTCTTGCCACTAGGCCATATTCCCAGCCCGCTGATGTTGTTTTGATTTATACATATTTAGATTTCTTAGGTGAGTCACATGTGTTTGGATGAATTTCTGTTACATCATAATTTACTTCCAGGAACTACTAGAAGTCTTTAAAAGAGTTTTGGTTAATGGTCAGCTATTATTATTATTGAAGAATCTTAGAACCACTACAATGCAAGTCCTAGAAATAAGGATGTGCTAAGATGTTGGGGTTTTTCACCATATTGTCTGAAATGTATCAAAGCCACCTAAGTGAAGACTCTAAATGATTATAAAACCTACTTGTGTTTGAACATTGGTCTCAATGTTTATAGATTTTCAATAACAGAAGAGTACATTGAGCCAAAGCACTGAATCAAGAAAAATGATGCCAGCAGAAAAATTTCGGGAAAATGTGTAACATATGACAGAGTTAGTGGTAGAGAGAAAGAAAAGGCAAACTGAGGCTAGTAGCCAAGATTATTTCCATATTGTGGATGAAAAATATTTAAATAGAAAATTTTTATCTTAGTTCTATTAGTCAATGTTAATTAGTAGGAAATGTGTGAAGAAAAGAAATCAAGGCATTTTAAGCATGTTATAAAGGAAGAATGATGGAAGAGATATATTCTATGAAAGAGAAAGAAAGCAAGCCTAAGGAAAGAAGTTTTGAGGTTGTACCAAATCAATGAATACAGATCAGCAAAAGAGCATTTCTCAAAGACAGAAGTGCTCAGCAAATAGTAGGTCAACTTGTCAGCACTTCCCAAGCAGGAAAACTCCATGAAATATTGGAGATCTTGAAAACTAGGTAATAGACTCTGGGCAATAAGAATGATGCTCACAGGAAAGAAAATTTGAACATGATGACCAGCGAAGAGTGTCTTATCTGTCCAGGTAACCATGTCCTTTCTCTGGAGAGAGGCCAGGACATGTCACTTGGACCAGTGTACAACAGTTCTCAGGAAACTCAAATCAGACCGGGAAGCAGGCTCCTGAATTTCATGGGCTATTAGCACCTGGTTTCTGCATATCACAGTAAGAATGCTTAGTGGTGTTTTTAGTGCTCTTCACAAATGCAGTCACCTATTTAAAGACACTGAATGATCTGATTCATGTGTATATAACTTTAATTTTCATTGTGTCATTTATACTGTATTTTTATGTTTTGTTCATCACTGAATTCTTTCATTTGCTATGGTAGCATGAGAATAGTGTTTCAAATGATTAAGTGATGTAAGACTGTATGCTAATTATGCCATCCTGATAACAACTGGGGAAAGAAGGAAATATCAAATGCAACTTCTGTAAGCCCTCAGAGGTATGATGGATTTGACCTCAAAAATGTAAAACTATATCAATATGCTCTTTTCCAACCTCAGTAATTTTAATGAGAAACACATTTTAAACACACACACACACACACACACACACACACACACACCTCTTACAATTTAAGCCCTTGAAATCGAACTCTGCAATGATCCTGATCTAAGTGATGACACTTCAAAATACTCTGTTAGAATTCAAGTTTACAGGGCTGGGGATATGGCCTAGTGGCGATTCCCCAGCACCACATATATAGAAAATGGCCAGAAGTGGCGCTGTGGCTCAAGTGGCAGAGTGCTAGCCTTGAGCGGGAAGAAGCCAGGGACAGTGCTCAGGCCCTGAGTCCAAGCCCCAGGACTGGCCAAAAAAAAAAAAAAAAAAAGAATTCAAGTTTACACACATAATTTGTAGTTCTAGAGGTTGATCTTAGGGCTTCACACTTGCTAAGCAAGTGTTCTATTGCTTGGGCAACACATCTTAACCTTTTGCTTTTTTTTTCTTTCTTTCAGATAGGGTCTCACTCTTTTGGCTAGGTGGCCTGGGACTACAATCTTCCCAAGTATCTGGGATTACAGACATGCACCACTAATCCCAGGTTAAACTTCTAAACTTTTGTGAAAATGCCAAATGGCTCCACAAATTATCAAACTATACCATATATTCATGTTCAATATTTATAATCCAAGCTATGTTTATGATATTTAAAAAGTGGACTGAATACAATAATATATAAGATCATTACCAAGTGTTTTGGACTGAGACTAGAGAAGCAGTCCACACATGTAGCCTCATTTCTTTGCTAATGCTTTTCATCATGCTGACAGTTCTCTGCAGAATCATTACAAGAGTAGTTTGTGCCATTAGAGATAAGTTATCTATCTGTGTTTCCACTAGAAACCTGTACTTTCCAGACTTTATAAGTCACCCATAAGTATTCATTCCATGAAACAGTTTTCAGATTCCATATTGATTTCAGTGATTTGAAGAAATCATGAGGACACATACTATAGTGCACAAAAATGAAAATACAGTGGTGTTTCAGTGCCTATGATCTATAACTACAGAATGTAATTTGGTAAAACATGTGCAACATAACTTGTGTATCACTTCCATATTTGAGTTAATTTTGTTGTAGTCAAATTTATTAAATCATAGGTAGCTTATTAGTTTATACTTTCCACATTTATTTCTGTTTCCAGAAGAGTAACAAATTGTGCTATTCCCACAAAGAAACTTTTAATGGAATTTTAATACTAACCACATAGTTTGTTAGAGTTTGCAGTGGGATTGTGATTTCAGAAAGCTATAATGTTATGTCTTAAAACTTTGAATATTCTGGCAACAGTAATAATTTCAAGTATGTTTAAGGGGCTTATTACTATCTTATATTCAGGTGGTTTACAGCTCACTGGTATGATTCAGCATCTAGAATTGTCTTCCACCTGAATGACAAGATCTCAAAACTTCCATGAGTTTATTACACAAGTGGCCAAAATATCCTACCCAAGTTTGTGTGAGAATGTTGAGTTGACATTGATCAACATATAGTATATTCATAACCTGCTTCATTAAATAGCAACTCCTTTTTACACCTACTTAAAGATAATCAAAAAATGATTAAAGCATAAATTTGGAAAACAAAAAGGCAGACTAGGAAATGGAGGACACACAACACATGAAAATGAAATACATTTTTCTTACTCTCCCCATTTTAATTGTTATACTTTGAGTTTTACAACATTCACATTATTCATCTCATTGCACTGCTGAGCCCTGCTGTGTAGCTGTGTGTGTGTGTGTTTATCAAGTGCTGCTGTGAGAGAGGGGGAACAAAAGAGTGAGGGGGGAGGGAGAGAGAGAAAGGTATTTAGCAAGAACATAAACAATACTGAGTTTCCCTTCAGTTTCTCTGAGCATGCTCAAAGCATATCTTGAAAATGATTTCTCCCTTTCTTCTCTTTCCAACAGCTGTTTTGTGATAGTAAAGAGGTGGTGCCTGCTGCGGAGGGTCTAGATTGGGAAGATAAAGATGCTGCAGGAACGCTGGTCGGAAACGTGGTCCACTCTAGAATCATCAGCCCCCTGCGTCTGTTTGTTAAACAGTCTCCAGTGCCCAAGCCTGGCCCCCTGGCATATGCAGACAGCATGGACAACTTTTGGGATTGGCTGGCCAACATCACAGAGGTCCAGGAGCCACTAACCAGAACTAAACGTCGACCAATAGTAAAGACAGGAAAATTTAAGAAAATGTTTGGATGGGGTGACTTTCATTCCAACATAAAAACTGTCAAACTCAACCTCCTCATCACGGGGAAAATCGTCGACCATGGAAATGGTACCTTCAGTGTTTATTTCCGGCATAATTCAACAGGCCTGGGTAACGTTTCAGTGAGCTTGGTCCCTCCCTCTAAAGTGGTGGAGTTTGAAGTGTCTCCCCAGTCAACCTTGGAGACCAAGGAATCCAAATCTTTCAATTGTCGCATTGAGTATGAAAAAACAGACCGAGCAAAGAAGACAGCTCTGTGCAACTTTGACCCATCCAAGATCTGCTATCAGGAGCAGACTCAGAGCCATGTGTCTTGGTTATGCTCCAAGCCCTTCAAGGTCATCTGCATTTACATTGCCTTTTACAGTGTTGATTATAAACTTGTGCAAAAGGTCTGTCCTGACTACAATTACCATAGTGAGACCCCCTACTTATCTTCTGGATGAAACTTCTCACAGGGATAGAAATGAGGAACATGTGTATATTTAATTAGAATGACCAAGAAACAAAGCCCAGCTCTTCACGGTAAAGGATCCCTTTTGTTTCTGGCAATGAGCCACAGCTCCCTATCTGGTTTTCAAGTTAAAAGAAAAAAAAATTCCTACATGAAATGTGTTTGTTTTCAATCGTAAGTACCTTTATCTAAAAAGACAAATTGCTTATGAAAATGTCACTTAGTTGTAAGATGGCTAAGTTCTAGAAATATTGTTGTTTTGCTTAAAGAACACCAGTGGCAGCCATGTGTGAGAAGAAGGAACTAAATTATGCATGTAATAAGCATTGCTCCAAAAAGGGTCTGCCTTGGACTATGTTTGGAAGGTTACCATTAAATATAGAACATTCGGTAAAGTAACTTGAGAGAATATTTGATAGATGAATTGTGTTTCTGACATCGATTCTTGTTCTTTTAATATACTACTATCTCTTTCTTCACATCTCAACCAGTACTGAAAGGAGAGAAAATAGGGTATTAGGGTAAAATGTGCTGCTGAACTCCTCTATGAAGTTGTAGTGCCATAGAGGGAGCTAGAGTTGAGTGGAGTGTGACTGAAGTTGTTAAAATGTTATTGGCCACCCCCAACATAATTCTCATGCTGGTTCGTCAGGAAAGCGAATCTCAGTGTAAGTCTTAAGGAAGATCTTTACATTTTTAGAAACGGACCAAACTCCCTGCTGTGACATTAGCAGAAATTACATGAAATTCTCATTCACCATAGAGTTTAGGATCTCATTCTATTCATTTGATAGTATGATTTTACATGCAATAATAGAACAAGTCTGCAATTGAGAGCAAGTAATTTCTTTTCTAGGTAAAATTGTGAATAAAAAAGTGGAATATAGATTGGGAATTTTGATAGAGAAACAGTGGAATAGAGGAATATCCTGGCTCTGAACTCATTACTTTTGGGTTCCCAAATTAGGTTCTTTTTTAATTTTGTTAATCATTAGGATGAACAGTCAACCCCTCCCCCAAGTGGAAATAATAGTTACATTTGGTCATATCTCATTACTAATACTGATAAGCAAGGTCCTGACTTACTAGGCTCTTAAAATTACTTTGAATTAATGCCACTTCACTATCGTTGCCCTACTTGTCCTCAGTGATGGGTAAGGGGTGAGCCTGTAGTATAGATCTAGAGAGTCAGTGAATTAGCACAGAATGTTTGTCTGGGGAGAAGAAAACTTCTAGAACTCTAGACTCAAAGAATGGTTATCCTTTTAACAGTAGATGCTACCTTCATTTTTCCTTTCTTTGCTGTAAAATATTAATGAAAGTAAACCCTTGGATTGAAAATTAAGGAAAGGATGTCTTAAGGAACAAAAAACTCTCATCACATTGTCCAGAAGCCAGCAGAGCTATTCTCAGTTTAGCATCTTCATTCCTTTCCTTTTACTAGTGATATCCTCAGAGTATTCAATTTTGTCTTTTGTAAAAATTGTACTAGGCTTAGTGTGTGGTCATACAGGCTTGAAGTTTCTGCTCTGACTTCATTGGGTGCTTCTGTAATTCTGTGGTTGGTGAATAATATTTTGAGACATCTTTTTATGTTCATCTAGAAACAAGAGTAAAGTACTATTTATTGTAAAGTATGTGGGAATCATGTATGTATATATACTTAGAATTTTCTGTGTACAGAAAAGGTATGTGTACACATTTCTATGTAAATAAAAATAATTTGCTAGATCTGTCATATGTATTCAGGGTAGTTATTTCTGGCTCAATTTTGCCACAAGGAGTGTGTGTGTGTGTGTGTGTGTGTGTGTGTGTGTGTGTGTTGGATAATAATAATTAAACATTAAGGTTTCCTTATGTGCTTATTAATCTATATAGCTTTGCTATGAAAATTATAGAGTAAAAGATAATTTATATCATGATTGTGGCGTATACCCTGACATCATGTAAGAACACTAGAAATGTGACCCACTATTATGATAATTATTACTGAAATATGAAATGAGATTTAAAACTGATTTTTAAAAGTTAGAGATATAAATATTATTTTCTTGCAAAGTAAAATCCTACAAATCAGCTTGTACAATTCATAGATTTCAACCCAATTTATGGATTTTTTTAAAAAGTTTCCCATGGGCATATTTAGGTTGGAATAGAACATATGCCTCATATTTCTATCATAATTTCAAAGCCTACATAATTGTCAGTGATGATACTTGGCACAACATAAATCAGACTCCATTTAAGCATGCACATTCACACTGTTCTACAAAACCATTTTTTCCTTTTAGTAGTGCAGTTGAGGAAAAGGGCATTTATACAGGCTAATTTGGCACCCAAGTACAAATTACTTAAAAATATAAAAATAGAAATCCTTAAAATATAAAATTAAACTAGTAGATTTAATATAAAAAATAAAGAAAAGTGGTTAGCTCAACACTAAGACAGAAGAGTCATTTCTAAGAGTATATCTTACACTTGTTTACGAGCTGGCTCATTTCAAAGACAATTGTGCCCTAGCTCCTGGAAAGGGAATATGTTTTCTTGAGTAACTGGAAAATCAAGTTGAAATGCATTTCTCCTGATTCCTGGTCCCAGGTCTTTGAGTATATAAGAAAGGTACCTTGAATCAGGAATTCAAGATAAAAAAAAAATCAGTGGTTATAAAAAGATGTGATCTAGAAATCAAAACAATATGAAAATAGTTCGACATATTCTTCTTCTAAAAGCATAAGGATTATAATTTTCCTGTTATTTACCCAACCTAAAAACAAAGCCATGCATTTTCATTTGTACTAAAACCATATTCATCCCAAAGTAATGAGTCAAACTTTCAATGAATGGAAGTATATTATGACCAATAGTAAGAGATAAACAAAAAAAAACTTTTTAAAGATTCCTTAGAAAATGTTATAGGAGGTAATCAAGAATTATTTCATATTCACTTTAATATCTTACTCAATATTGAGGCCTGGAAATTTTAAAAATGCATATTTAATCTTAATCTTAATTTCCCTTGTATTAGTTAAACTCATAAAAATATGTAACCTATTTTCTAAAAGAGTGAGTTAGGGATTGGAGATTTAGCTCAATGGAGGAGAACTTATCTGGCAAGTATAAGGCCCTGAGTTCAATTCTCCGCTCTCCAAAAATAAAATGATTTCACTTATTTTGTCCTCCATAGTGCCCTGTAGATGTAGCCATGATTCTTCAAAGAAGCATATCTAATAAATTATATTAAGATTAATTATCATAATTATAATAAATAGTGTCATAATTACAGCTCACACAATTATGGAAGACAAAAGCTCCCATTATATTCCACTGCAAGATGAAGAACAAGAACAACAGGTGGTATGATTCAGATCAAGCCCAAAGAAAGAACTAAGAGCTCCAATGTCAAGGGCAAAAGAAGATAGAAATCTCAGTTCAAAAAGTACAAGAGGGGGCTGGGGATATAGCCTAGTGGCAAGAGTGCCTGCCTCGGATACACGAGGCCCTAGGTTCGATTCCCCAGCACCACATATACAGAAAACGGCCAGAAGCGGCGCTGTGGCTCAAGTGGCGGAGTGCTAGCCTTGAGCGGGAAGAAGCCAGGGACAGTGCTCAGGCCCTGAGTCCAAGGCCCAGGACTGGCCAAAAAAAAAAAAAAAAAAAAAAAAAAGTACAAGAGGGCAAATTTGCCTTTCCTGTACCTTTCTAATATGCTGCAATACTAAATAGGATAGTTAATACCCGTTCATATTAGTGAGATTGGAGCTTCCCTTCGATATTGGTGAGAGTTGTTCTTTAGGCTATTGATGCCAATGCTAATCTTTTCCTGAAATAGTATTACTCCTATACACAGTAATTTACTAGCTAACAGAAAATACCCTAACCTTATGAAATTGGTCGATTTAAATTAACCATCAAAAGGAGGTACTTGACCAGTTCTGTTGCCTGATTTGATTTCATCTCCAGTGCAATTCAGTGATTATTCAAAATCTACACACACCACATGACAGTTATTTTAAAAATGTCCAATATAAAGACCTTGTTCCAGTTGAACACAATCCCCATTGGAAATTAGGTCCAGAAACCACAGAGAATTAAAGAGAAGAAATACTTTTAGAAATCACCAGGAATAATTTTGGCTTATCATGTAGAGACATAAACCTTATAGAGATGAACATTCTGGTTATGATTATTGTTTTTCCACCTGGATAAAACCATTCTGTCTCTTAATTCCTCCAACTCCTTGATGTTTGTGTCAATAAAAGACTCCCAGCTGATCACCAAAATATATTCTTCTACTTCCGTTGCAATGGAAAGGTCAGATATTTGCTGGTCAATACATTGCCTCACAAATAGCAATGAATGGTCTGTTGCTAAACTTGAAGTTAATGGAGTGTGAGTAGAAAGAACATATACACTTATGGGAGCAAGGTCACATACAAGTATTGTTCTGGGTTCTTTACTTTCAGCTGACTTGTTTGTCTGGACTTATCTAGTCTCACTGAGACTTCACTATTCTCAGTGCTTCTCTGTTTATAGAAGTGGGTTACTTAACTATCCCCAAATCCACCCATGTCTGCTATATGAGAGATTAACAAATATGTAGTTCCATAAGTGATTGGTCTTTTAGGATAGATTTATTATTGTAACTCCATATGAAGTAAATAGTGAAAATAAACATTGAATAAAATCCTGTGTGTATTCCAGATAAGTCTGACCTTTTTCTTTCTTAAGATTATTTATTTCAGTTTACAATAGATATAATAAAATGTGCATGTGGGCTAGGACTATGGCCTAGTGACAAGAGTGCTTGCCTCATATACATGAAGCCCTAGGTTTGATTCCCCAGCACCACATATACAGAAAATGGCCAGAAGTGGCGCTGTGGCTCAAGTGGCAAAGTGCTGACCTTGAGCAAAAAGAAGCCAGGGACAGTGCTCAGGCCCTGAGTCCAAGCCCCAGGACTGGCAAAAAAAAAAAAAAAGTACATGTACATTGCACACATGTACAATGATTGGCTTGGTTTATTATTAATATTATTATGTGATCATTCTGTCATCCATAAAGAAAAAAATAAGCTAATTAAATAACATTTTATACTTTTTTAAAATGTTCCACAATGCCTGGTAAAGCTGTTACTTCAAGCGACACATAGATGTTTTGTTAAAAGGTAACAGAGGAAGTTATTTACTTATACTTTGTTTACAAATGATCCCTATAAAATAGAGGTGGATAGTTTTGTGGGTTTGAAAAAAAATTTTATTGTTGTGTGCCTGCTTGTTTTGTAGCACTGGGGATTGAACTGTGCTAGGCAAGTGCTACCACTGAGCTAGACCACCAGATCTGACCTGGGAGTTCTTACAGGTAAGAAAATAGAAACCCAGGAATCATGCCAATTTACTTCATCTGCTAAAGAAATAAAGAGGAATATACATTTAAAAAAAATTTTTTTGTTGCTGTTGTTGCTTGTGGAGCTTGAACTTAGGGCCTAGGCACTGTCCCTGAGATCTTTTGCTCAAGGTTAGCACTTTGAGCCACAGTACCAACTCCTCAATCTTTATTTTTATTGGTAATGTACTTACGTGGATTCATAATTCGTTATGTACATTTATGTCAATTTAAAAAGAAATTTAAAAGTAATCCATATGGTGTGTGGTTTCAGATTTCCCTTCTATTTCTTTCACTTAGTTATATTGTTTCCTTTTCTAGAGTAAGCTATAGTATAAATTTCTTTCATAGTCAACTAAATATGTGTGTATACATACATATACATATTATACACACACAAACACACACACATACATATATATATACATGAGAGAGGCTTGTGTGTGTGACTGTCCTGGGCTTGAACTGAGGATCTAGGTTCTATTCCTGAGCTTTTGAACTCAAGGCTAGCACTGTACCACTTGAGCAACAGCTCCACTTCCAGCCTTTAAAAAATAGTTTTATAGGGGCTGGGGATATAGCCTAGTGGCAAGAGTGCCTGCCTCGGATACACGAGGCCCTAGGTTCGATTCCCCAGCACCACATATACAGAAAACGGCCAGAAGCGGCGCTGTGGCTCAAGTGGCAGAGTGCTAGCCTTGAGCGGGAAGAAGCCAGGGACAGTGCTCAGGCCCTGAGTCCAAGGCCCAGGACTGGCCAAAAAAATAAATAAATAAATAAATAAAAATGAAAATAGTTTTATAAATCCAGTGCATTTATTCATAAAGAAAAACCATCAAGAGTAAAAATGAAAATCAATTAGCATAGACAATAACCAAGACAAGACTGGGAACCAAAGGACAGTCTCCATAGCAAATAGGAATCAAAAAGCATTCTCTGAATAGTGTGTTACCAAAATTTCTGCCACACTGTCTGCTGTGAACACTGCAATCCTTTTGGAATTGAGTACTTTGGACATCACAAGTAGGAGGGGTATTTACTTGGTTTTTAGTCTCTGAAAGAATCAGTCTCATTGAGAAGTGGGTGCTTTTGTATTTGGCATACGTAACATATTTAAACTCTGACATACTATAATAGGGACATTATGCTGAATATTTAGTAATCTAGTGGCTTCCTTACTCTACCTGTTTCTATTTAGACTCTTGTTTCTACCTCTGCCTTCTAACTTAGACATCTTACATTCCAGGAATATGGCAACCCCAAGTGTAGAGTTCATCAAAAGATGTGCCAACTGCTGTATCAAAGCAGTTCATGATTTTTTAAAGTAGCATTAGATAGACACCAGTGACTTGAGCATGTTCAACCTGCCTTTCTCCTTGAAGTCAGGAATGATGTAGGAATTTTAATAGGAATAGTAGGAATCTCACAGACGTTTTTAGGTGGGCTGGCTTCAAACTGTGACTCTCAGATCTCAACTTCCTGAATAGCTAGGATTACTGGTGTGAGACATTAGCACCCAGCCCAATAATAGGTTTTTAAAATATTTGAAAACATTAATAAATTTCCTTTAGTTTTATGGGATTTTAACTTTTTGTTCATTCTAATTAACTGAGACATAACAATACTTTCATTACTGTACCTGTTTAAATTTAACAAATCTCTTATATGAATGTCATGAAAATGAAATTATGATTTGAAATCACTATCCATATTTACACCAATAATAAATCGGATATATTCATTCTGTTTTCCTTTTCAAAATTTTATATATCTGACCTCATGTATGATGTATAGCTTACTTGTTATAATTATTCACAAACTGATTTTATTGGCCATTAAAAAGGTTTGACTGGAATAAAAAATTCTAAGAACATTTTTTGAGCAAATCATGTGGGAAATTATGTATGGTGGCAGGAATTCATGAGTAGATTTTCATCATCATGTCTTCTACATTCTCTTTCTTGTCATATACCCTCTGACAAATGAAAATCCAAACAACTAGTTTAATCCCTGAACAAAATTATGTTGCAGAACTTAAGTGAACCAATCTCACTTAAAACAACTAGATCCCATTCCCAAATATAATTTGGGAAGGCAATGCATTCTTAGAGACTTTGTGGCCAATGCAACCTATTGTTATTATTATCCCATCAATTCTCACATTAGGCTAGAACCAGGGGCTGAGACTATAGCTTAGTGGTAGAGTGCTTGCTTAGCATGCATGAAGCCCTGAGTTCAATTCCTCAGTACCACAGGAAAAAAATGGAAGTGGTGCTGTGGCTCAAGTGGTAGTGACATCCTTGAGTACAAAGAAGCTCAGGGACTGTGCCTAGGCCAGAGTTCAAGCCCCAGGACTGGCAATCAATCAGTCAATCAATCAATTTAGGCTAGAACAAAATTCATAGCATTATGATTTCTTTTACAAAGAAAAAAAAAGCAAATGCTTCTTTGTGCTCACCTCATTCTACCCATGTTCTAGATATTTCACAAATAAGCACAGACTTTTTATCTTGAAGGTAGATTTTTATCTTGAAGGTATCCTTTAATGGCATTGTGAGCCAGTTACACAACCTGTCTTCACCTCAGGTTTCTCATCTGCAAAAACGGAGTTGTAATACCTGCCTAACAGTGTTCTTGAGGTGAGAGTATCACACAGATTAAAAACAGTATAAGCTACTAACTGTAAGGTCCAGTAATCCTTTTCTTATTCTCCTGCTAGCAATAATTTAATTCAGTATAAATGTATTAAGACCTGTTTTTCTTTAAAATCTCTCACATTAAAATGACTGTCAGTGAACATATCTTTATTGCTAGTCTAAAAGCCACATACACATGTAGAAAGTTACTTAAATTTCTCAGATGTCTTCATAGTATTTATATATTTAAGATACTTTTTCCTACCTATATTTTGGAAGAGTAGAAAACTTAGACAAGGAGAAAGATCAAATATTTTCTTCAAAATTGGAAACTTCATAACACCAAATCCAATTTTCTTTTTTTTTAATTAAAAAAATTTATTGCAAAAGTGGTATACAGAGGCATTACAGTTACATAAGTCAGGCACATTTATTTTTAAACAGTCACTCTATTCCTCATTTTCTCCTGGTTTTTCTCCTCTCCTCATGTTGTATAGGTAATTTCCAACATAGTGTCTAGTGAGTATCACTGTTGAATTTAGTTCACTCTTTGTCCCACTGTTTCTTTCCAAGCCCCATTTTCATTTAAGTAGAAAATAAAAATCACTAATTTATTTAGTTATTAAATGCTATTTAAAAGTATAGTGATCACTAAAGATCACTTATAGCAAAAATGTTGTCTAGATGGGGTAGGCACCTTGTGTCTAGATGCAGTAGGCAACATACTCATTATACTCCAGTAAGAGGAATAGAGTGATTTTGTTAGACCCCTGTGGTTACTTTGTCCAGTGTGCTCTTACCTTATGCATGCTTGCTGCAGCACTGGGGATGAGGATGTCACCTCCACTAGGTCAACCAGATGCCTCTGTGAGGAAACTCTCCCAATTTCAACTTGAAGCAATACATACAGTGGGTGATGGCCATGGTGTTTTCCAACATTCAGGTAAGAGGAAACAAGAGAAACTGTCCTGCTAAAAGAAAGAGAAAGAGGGAAGTAGACATTGAAAGGAAAATACATGAGAATATGAAGTCCTGACAGTATGCAAGTCTCATTCTTGAGGACTGCCTATGTTCTTGCCTTTGGTTTCAGTGAGGCATTAATGACTCATTGTAATAAGCTTTCCTTCTTTTTTAAGCCATTTTTCCTACAGACAACTGAATATTAGTCAAAGGACTAGCAGAAAATACAGATCTAAGAATCCTATTGGGAGAAGTATATATCCCTTCTTCATTCACTTTAAGTTTGATCAGGATGCATGCGTTGGTCGCAATATGAGCAGACAACATTTGTCTTTCCAAGAAAGGTTAATCTGTAATTTTAATCCTGGAGTATGATTTTGGCTGTCTCTGAGATTCTTCTCTGTGTCATGGGAACATCATACCCTTTATCCTGAAATCCTAAATGAGAAGACATTTATTTGGAACCTGAGACACACCCAACCTCATATTTCATGAAGAAATATAAATGCCCATTTTTCTAAGGCACAAATCCATTAACCAAAATGGTACAGAATGGATGAGAAAAAGAATAAAAAATGTTGACTAACTTGAAAAATTGGTTAAATTCACTTATATTTAATGCAAAGAACAGGGATGCTTCAATATTGAAAGACAAATTCGCTTACACAATAATTACTGAGGAAAACATAATCTGAAAATATCTGACAAGAAAAACAACGCAGAGATTGTATGTTGGAAATGAGCTACAATTTTTAATGCTGGAGAGAAAAGTCTTCGTAGGAATAGCAAAAAATTTATTTTTCTGAGCAAGACTCCATAATGCCTTACTTTCTCCCATGTGTTTTGTGGGGGTTTTGTTTTGCTTTAGGTTACACTAAATACTAGTCAGAATAATCATAGTGGTGACACTGTTGCATTTTGCTCAGTATCAATTTGGATAGCTGTATTCCTACCTCACCAATTATATAATGAGGAAGAAAAATAAAACTTTTTGTGTTGTAATTCACAAAGATTTTAAAGAAAGACAAAGAAAGTAATTTTGCAAGGGACAATCCTGAGATGTTGGATGCTACAAGTGATTTATTCTGCTACATCATGGTAAAATAAATGCTCTTTCCAACTGACTGAGACTCTTTTCATTTGTCAACTATTGATCTCTTCCCACAGCCTCTCTTTTTAGTTCCATGATTCTTCGAGAGGTTAAGCCAATGAAGCCCAATCCCATTTATTTCTTCCTGCTTTATGCGACAGTATCTCCATCGATAACATTACAACAGCAAGCCACTTATCTTCAGTTAGTAGCAAAAAGACACACACCAGCTACAGAGAGGCATTTCCATTCAGGATCTAGTGATATACATTATACCTGAAAGCATCAATAGAATGTGTATTTTTAAAAGTTAGTTCCTTTTAATTTGATGTGTAGTCACACTGGCAGTGCCCCTTTGATTAGCAGAGAGTGGAAGGGAAGCTCCTGTAAGCTACCAGCTACGGGAAATGTGGGAAATCCATCGCTGCCAGGTTTCAGGAGGAAAAGTGAAGGAGTGGAAATAAAGGGAGGAGGCTAAGTTGAAGTCTGAATCTCTTCCAAATGCCATGCTCTCTTGGCAATGTTCCTAGGGTCTACTACAAATATGTGCCTTATTTTTAGGTCCTCAAATCCTGATGAAGAACATTTGGAGCTCTAAACACTTGTACTTACTGGTTCTAGTACATAAATAATTATTTCTGATCTCTGATATATTTTTTCAGAGAAACTCATTTCCTCCATTAAAGGGAATCTCTCCATTAAATTAATGTGGTTCTGAACACTTCCATTACTTACACCCTATAAACAAGTAACAATTAGAGTACCTGAGCACTATCCTATACTAAGAACTAAGAAACAACAACAACAACAAAAAATATGTGTCTGTCTAAATAATCATTGATTCCTTTAGCTGAATCAGGAATTTTGTCATTTGAGAGATGTTACTATTTGAATTGCACTGACTTTTTCTTTAGACTGCACATATATCTTTAAAACTTAATCTTAGCATCTTCTAGTCTATAAAATATTCATAGCTCTTTGTCAGCTCAGGATGATGTCTCAAAGAAAACAGTAGACACTCCTATTTATTGATTGGTTGACAGTTCCTTTTACTAAGAAATTATTTAATGAGTTTCACAAAGATAGATTTGTAAACTATATGGGTATTCACTAAGGAGTAGTGTGGCAGTTGATTAGCAATGTCTTACACCATCATGAAGGAAAAAGCAGACAAGCTATTCCAACATGCTACTCTTAAAAAATGAAACCAGAGTTGGGATATAGCTCGGTCGCAAAGCGCTTGCCTAGCAAATTCAGTGTCCTGGGTTTGATTCCCAGTACCAAAAAAGATAACAACAACAGAAAAAAATAACAAAAAATGAAACCAAATAGTTAAGGAAAAAACAAGCAAATAATTATATATTAGAAACAATCGCAGATATGACATCAATGCAGAAAACACAAAAGACTGATAAATTTGATAACTGAAGTTTTAGAATATCAAGACAGACTATAAAATAATTCAAAGGTGTGAGACCCTGAATTTCATCTATAGTTACCCAAACATGCATATACAAATATGCAGTATATGTCCTGAAGCAGGACTGCTCTATACCAAGCAGAAGCAAGAGGAAAGACAAAAGACAAAAACTAAAACAAGTTGACATGTCTATTGTATTCTAAAATGTTTTTCACACAGTTCCTGCTAGTAATTTTTCTTACACCGCATTACAAGGTGTCTATGAAATATGGCCAACCCTGGCTACAAGAGAAATTGAGAAAAATCACTGTTATTTTTAATTCCATTTAGCCAACAGTGCTTTTTTCCACTAAGATATAAAAGGAAAGTGAATATTGGTGAAGCAAGTTGTAATTACATATGAGCCTGACATTCACAATTGGGAAAGGGGAGAAAGATACAGGAAGAGAGGGAATGGAGTGAGATAGGAAGAAGAGGGGAGGGCCAAGAAGAAGAGAGAAGGGGGAGGGAAGAAACAATTAAAAAGACAAATATGTGAAAATAGTTTTGTCCTCATCATTAATTTAAAGCAACTTAAGATTACTGTTTCTTATCTAATACCCTTGGTTCCCTTTTTTTAAGTTGAACAAATAGAAAGATACGTCAGTTCATTTTCTACTTCCAATAACACAATACTACAGACTGGCTGGGTAGTAAAGAGAAAGTATTTGTTTCAGTTCATGATTCTAGAAGTCCAGGGCCATGGGGTGATGGCCCAAACTGCTGTTTGCATCACATGCCAAGGCAGCAACTATGCTTGTGTGTATATGTGTCTACTTTTCTGTCTCCCTGTTCTTACTAAACCACTAGAATTCAATTATGGGTGCTCCACAATATCTACTCTAAATCACTTTCCTTAGGCCCCACCTCTAACACCATCAGATTACATTTCCCTCTTACTACATCACAGTGGGATTAAATTTCAACATATGAGTCATTGGAGGATACACTCTAAGCCATAGTAAATGAGAGCAAATCGTCTTTCAATCTTCCTTCCATGAAGACAGACATTATTTTTTAAAAGATTTTGCTTATCTTCGACCTAGCTGCTGCACTATGAAAAACTAGATATTATAAAGATTATATGACAAGGATACTCACTAGATCTCCAGTATCAATGTGCAATATTGAGGTATACTTGTAATGCAATTTTGTGCAATCTTAGAAAATGTCATTGCAAAAGGAAATCTTCTTGGAACAAGTCTATCAAGTTTAAGTACAAGCACCTAACAAATGATGTTTTTATTTGTCCTGACATAATACATGAAATTTTTTGTGTTTTATTTATTTTTTTAAATAATTACTTATTTATTGTCAAAGTGATGTACAGAGGGGTTACAGTTTCATACATAAGGCAGTGGGTACATTTCTTGTACAATTTGTTACCTCCTCCCTCATTTTCCCCCTCCTCCTTCCCCTTCCCCTCTCCTCCCATAGGGAATAATTAGCACAGGTTTAGGCTAGTCACCGCAGAGGATCACAAGAGCCCAATAGCTATGCCTTTATGACCACATAAGATGGTGTTAAGTGAAATGATCTCCATATTATGGAAATGAGTGTTACATCACTGTTGTAATTACTTTCAACATTCTATGTGAAACCGTAGCTTGTTTTTGTTGATGATCCTCTTGTAGCCCCTTCCTGTGGTTGTGCCCACGCTATCACTGTATCTCATCTGAGTACCCTGGATATGCATGTATTAGAACTAGGGAAAGGGAATATCAAAATCAAGAGACAAAGGATAAAAAGACAAATAACTCCAAAAGCAATACTTACAAAACCATTTGGTGTAAACCGACTGTACATGAAACTTTTGAGTCTTCAATATTTTATTGTATAAAGCTTCGTTGCAGTAGTTTGACCTGAGAATCATTTCAAGGCATAGCAAGCCAGTTACCTTTCTCCAAAGAAACTATCCATAACAAACCTATTGATTGCCAGACATTCAGAAAGACTAATTTCTGAAATAATTAAACAAGGTATTTCCAACATGTATAACAAGGACACTTAAATAATTTTAGAATAAATCATTGTTATTCATTGAGTACATTTACCAAAAATAACATAGGTTAAGAAATCCACTGTACCCTTTCTTTCTGGCAAAAAGCAGGCAGGAGTTGTTTCTTTGGCTCTTTTCTAACCCAACACCCAAACTCTATGTGCTCCAAAAACCTTTATCTTTTTGTTCATAGAAGTGAAGGGTAAAGGAAGATTGTCCCTGTTCTAGTTAATTTACCGAAAAACAATCACTCAGCTGTGGTGCAACATACAAAGATCTCTTGCCAGGAATCAGTGGCTTACCCCTTTAATCCTAGCTACTCAAATGGCTGAAATTTGAGGATCACAGTTCAAATTCAGCCCAGGCAGTAAAGTCTGTGAGACTCATCTCCTATTAACCATCAAAAATCTTTAATTTTATTAGTTAGACAAAGCAGTTATTCCCAATACATTGCTATTATAAATAATATTGAATTCTTGGTGAGTATTTTTTCCTATTAACTTAGTATAACTTCACAAAGATAGAATTAGTAGGTCAAAAGTGAAAACTATTGAAACATAAACTGTGCACCAGAAATATTGGTACAGTTTGCACTGTGCAAGTCTACTCTTCACTGTGTGGCTGTACTGGTTTCTTGATATTCTTGCTAGCTGAACAATTCTTCCCCTCCCAAGGTCAACTTTACTATCACTTCTCTGCCTTTATTTCTGTTGTGTATTCAGCCTGACTAATTCCCACTCCCTTTTCAATGCTTACAATCTTGTCTAGAAAGCATTTTCACACCATCTCTACCAGTTCCCATTCCCATTCCCATTGTATCTAAATTATTTGTTCATACATAGAGCTTTCAAACTAGAAAGAATTACTTGAGCAAAGATTTTTTTCTTCTTCTTCCTCTTCCTCTTCTTCTTTTCTTCTTCATTTTTCCTTCTTCTTCCTTCTTCTTTCTCCTCCTCCTCCTCCACCTCTTTTTCCTCCTCCTCCTCCTCCTCCTCCTTCTTCTTCCTCCTGGTTCTCCTCCTCCTCCTCCTCCTCTCCTCCCTCCCCCTCCTCCTTCTTTCTTCTTCTCCCTTCTTTCCTTTTTTCCTTCCTCCTTCTTTCCTTCCCTCCTTTATTCCTTTGCCTCTTTCTCTTCTTTCTCCTTTTTCTGTTACTCCTCCTCCTCCTCTTCTTTCTTCCCCAACCCCTGATTCTTCCTCTTAATATCAAATCCTATTTGGCACTGTGTCTAAAGTACAGAAAGTAATCATAATTGCATTTTTAACCTAAAGAAAACATTGTAGGTGTTTGTCCTCATAGTATGACCCAGGCATCCAATCAATCCTCATAGCTCTGTGTTTCCATTCATCCTGTTTCTAGATGAGTCACTATGTCTGGCCCAGCCCTGAAGCAGACCATCTCTGTTGAGAGTACCATAGGAAATTGCTGGTTATGGGAAAAAAGCCAGCCTATTCTTTAAGTTACTAAAAGCAGCACAAGATTGTCAATCAGATCTGGGACATGGGGACTTGGGTTTAGCAAAGCTCAAAGCCATATGGCACTGCACTCTCCCTTATGCAGGATATCTCTACAGACATCAGTATGCTATCATGTGTTCTGTCTCTCAGAGAACAGGGAAAGTTTGCATGCTATTCAGTGGAGAGTTTGGCATGGATGAGGAAGTCCTGAGTAGGGAGCTAGAAAATTAGGAACAGAAAGATATCATTCCTATTCAGATAATAAGCTGCATTTGAGTCTTCATGACTAGAAATGAAAGCACTGGAAATAGATGCTACTCCTTTTGTTGATATGTCTGATTATTATTTAATGAAAACATTGGAGAGATAGCCCAGCAAGTAGAGAACCAGATACTGATAGATCTCCTGTACCTCTGAGCTCAGCTGATGGACATGGAGCTGAAGAGTGGAAAGCAATAGAAAAGTGAATGTAGGGAGCTACTGAACAGTGTTAATTCTTGAGATCAAAATTCTCTCCACCCTGGAGCAATTGTAACAGTGAGAGCACCAAATTCTCCCCTGCATAGAGTAATTCTATACAACAGAAGAAAAACTTTCTGCCTACTGAAGTTGCCTGCAAATCTGGACTGTAACCTGATTCTGCCAGCATAAATTGTGTGACCTTGCACGAGCAACTTCACCAGAGATTTCTTTTGAGATTTAGTTTCTTCACTGACAAAATGAGAAGTTACATTAGTAATCTCTTAGAGTCTTTCTTAGTTGTGTCCATGAGCATGAGATTTTAGTTTTAAATATTGGAATACTCCTGGAGAAAAAAGCCCACAAAAGTCTTTCATTCATGATCGAAGGTATTCTCTGGTTTCTTATAACAGCACACTGATAATTACATATCCTCTACCTCCAAATGGTACCCCTCTTTCCTCCATCAGTAGTTTCCTCTCCAATTGCCTACTTGATGTCCTCCTTTGGCTCCTTACTAACTTGTCCTCCAGGGCTGGGAATATGGCCTAGTGGTAAAGTGCCCACCTCGTATACATGAAGCCCTGGGTTCGATTCCTCAGCACCACATATATAGAAAACAGCCAGAAGTGGAGCTGTGGCTCAAGAGTACTAGAGTACTAGCCTTGAGCAAAAAGAAGCCAGAGACAGTGTTCAGGCCCTGAGTCCACACCCTAGGACTGGCAACAAAAACAAAACAAATTGTCCTCCAGAAAAGAATTCTTTACATCTGTTCCCTTTACTTTCTTATTAATGATGGAACCATTCGTCTGGTTTCTCAGACCAAATATTTAGCAAACTCCATTGACTCTTCTTTTCCATTCTCCATATCCAACTTTACACTAACTCTTCATGGATTTTCCTTCAAAAGTGTCTTCCAGATAAACCCATTTTTCCATACTTCACCACAACTATGACTTATTCCACTCTATCTGCCAGGGTCTTTCCAAGTTATTGCTATTATAGCCTTTGTTGTCTTCTACTGTTATTTCCAAAAATCTTTCTAATTGTTTTTAAAGTTTTAAGTTCAAGCATATCACACATGTTTTCTTAAAATTCTATGACAGTATCCCAATACACTAAAGAAACCAGTTGCATACTAAATCCCTACCATGACCTTGAGGCCTTGCCTGCATAAGTATTTGCCCACGTTCCAGAATCATCTCTTATTCATTCATTACCAGAAATGTTTGTCTTCTGAGGATTCTTGACATATACTGAGAAGATGGCTAGCAATTTACCACACTCTTCCTCCTGAACAAACAGATAAGTTGCATTTCCTATTCTCCTTGTCGTTAAATCAAAACACATGACTATGTTCTGACAAAGACAAAAAGAAGAGCTGCATGCCTTTTACAAGCATAACTTGAATAACATCCCACATTGTCCATTTCCTTTATCTTGCCAATGGGATGCAGAGGATTGGTAGAGGTCTCAGAATCCCAACAGGTAATAGGGCATTTAAGGGAGAGATTCTGCATTCCTGAAGTTAGTGGAAACATATTCACTACACTATACTTATCTCTGTCATGAGCAGAAACAGTTTTTGTATTGGGGTAAGTGGTATATTTAGCCTCTTCTAATTAAAGCCATGAGCCAAATTTCTTCCAATGTTTGCTATTTTGTCTGTTTGAAAACTTCTTTAGGTATTGCATTACTGATTTTATTAGATCTTTGTTACATGTCCCCTATTGTAAGAGGCCCTCCATGATAGTGCAACTAAAACAACTCAGTTCTACTTTTACTACTGTGCCTTACACTATTTTTTCAATATTTATCACCATTCAATGTAAGATATTTTATTTTTGCTTGCTAGTTGGTTTTCTCACATTAGGAAATATGATCCCGTTTCAGGTATTGCTTCCTTTTGTTTCTGTTTTATATTTCATGCTTCATCAGTGTCAAGTACAGAGTAGGGGCTCTATTAAGATTTAAAGAGGAGGGCTGGGGATATGGCCTAGTGGCAAGAGTGCTTGCCTTGTATACATGAGGCCCTGGGTTCAATTCCCCAGCACCACATATGCAGAAAATGACCAGAAGTGACGCTGTGGCTGAAGTGGCAGAGTGCTAGCCTTGAGTAAAAAGAAGCCAGGGACAGTGCTCAGGCCCTGAGTCCAAGCCCCAGGATTAGCCAAAAAAAAAAAAAAAAAAAAAAAAAAAAATATATATATATATATATATATATATATATATATATATATATATATATAAGAGGAGAGGAAGATGGCGCCGCCACAGTAGGGAGGCACCCCAACTCGCTCCAACTGAATAGTGAGCTGGGAATTCCAGCTGGGAACCCAACACCCCATCAAGAACCCAGCAAAACCAGCAGCCAGAAGCAGTGGAGAAACACAGGAAATGAAAAGGAACAAAAAAAGAAGAGCCTATAACCTACACGGAGCCGGAGAATCTCCGGGTTACCCTCACCCCACCCGCCCACCCTGGCCCGAAAAGGGCCAGGCTGGGAAAGGGGACCCGGTGAATGGCAGACCAACTGCAGAAAAGTCACGGCGGGAGCGCAGAGTCCAGACAGCAGGACTCCACAGACCCCAGGGGGAGCACGGACCTAGACAGACAGCGGCGATGGGAAGTTCGGTACCGCACTGCCGGGATCAGACGTGAGCGGCGGGGGAACCAAGCAGTGCAGAAGGGGAGAGCCACCACCACCAAATGACCGTTTGCCACACCCCACCCCTGAAGGGCCAACACAAACACACAATCCAGGACCAGTGAGTTCCCCATTTCCCCCTCCCCCAACGGGAGACAAGCTGTCAGAGACCCAAGCCCTGCAGAGAAGCTGGAACTCCCTTCCTCCCCCTCCCCACCCTGAGGGAACAAAGAAACCCCAAATCATGCCGCAAAAGATCACTTCAGACTCTGGGAAGACACAGGAGCTAGCAGGGGAGGCGGGGAGCAGCACCAAGGCAGCAGTGGAGTCTGAACTGGCCGCACCAGCCACGCCCTCTTCCCAACAGGGGCCTGGGGACCTGCAGGCATTGGAAGCCCCACCTGAGGTGCCTGGGCCTCATGGACTTTTTCAACAAAAGTCACAGGCTTGCTGGTGGGCAATACCAGCCCAGCAGGGACACCTGTGCCCGATTACATGACCCCCTCACAGCGGAGGCGCAGTCTGTGGGTGCTAACCCATGCCCGGACACTTAATCCTACTGGGGCCCACGCATACCACTCCCCACAGCGGACTCTTGGGAGGGCACAAGCACACCCCAACAACCTGGGGCTCGCTCTGGTAGGCATGCCCCACACAGGTAGGCATGGTCCCCCAGTGGCAGCACCCACTGTAGTGGGTGCACTTCGCACAGGTGGGCAGGGCCCCCTGGCTGCAGCGCCCACTCTGGTAGGTGCATTTCGCACAAGTGGGTGGGCCGCCCCTCAACAACACTGGCCCCAGAGTGGTCCACACAGGAGGGCAAACCGCCTGAGAGGTGAGTTCCTCTGATCAAGATACAGAGTGGAAAAAAGAACCAAAGAAGAGAAAAGCCTCCACGCCAAGCTGAATCAACGACCAGCAAACCCCCACCAGGGGCACGCTAGGGTTAGCACAACACAGCAGCAGGACACTGTCCCACAGAGAAAGACACAGAACCTACCCACCCCCAAGTGCAGGGAGGGTGACCACCACGGCAACAACCGAGAGCTCACCCATTGGGCAGTAAGGATCAACAGCCAGGCTCAAACCCAGAGCCAGGACACAAGCAAGTCTCCCACTGATGGACCAGCAGGACCAGCACAAAGCCAAACCAGGGAAGCCACCCACAGAGCTCCAGATGCACAAATCACAAAGAAATATAATGAGTTTCTTCAAAGGGCGAGCCAACTCGCCATTTCCAAAAAGCAGCACGACTGAAGAGGAGATATAGAATAAAAACACAACTGGGACTATTCTACCAGAAATGATAGAAAGCCTCAAAAACGATTTCAGAAAACAATTCCAGGAATTTAGAGTGGAAGTCTCAAAGGACATCAAGGAAGCCAAGAAAGAAATGGAAGCAAAAATGGATACAGTGCAAACCTCTGTTGAAGAAGACCTTAACATCCAGAGAAGTGAAATGCATGAAAAAATAGATTTAAAATACAACTTTTAAAGGAAGAAATTTCAACGATCAGAGCTAATCTGGCAACCATGAATAGCTCTGACATCCATAAACTCCACAATTGAATCCACAGCACAAAGAATTGACCATATTGAATTCAGAATCTCTCTCTTAGACGATGATGCAGCCGATAAGAACCAGAAAATTACCACACTCCAAGAACAGTAAAGCTTCAGGGCAGACTAATCCAGGAGCTAGTGGACAAAGACAAGAGATATAATCTGCGCATAATTGGAATAGAAAAAGGAACTGAATACCAGAGCAGAGGGCTTCAAAAAATTCTCAATAAAGTGATTGCAGAAAATTTCCCCAATCTCACAAGGGACCCCATCCAGGTAACCAAAGCCTATAGGACACCTGGCAGGCCAGACCCCAGAAAAGCCACCCCAAGGCACATAATATTCAAGACTTCAAATCTCAAGAATAAAGAGCAAATTTTGAATGCAGCCAAAGCGAAGAAAGAAGTTTATTACAATGGGAAGAGGATCCGAATAACAGCAGACCTCTCCACACAAACCTACCACACGCGAAGAGAATGGAAGAACATCATCCAAGTTCTACAGGCCAACAAGTGCCAACCTAGAATAAAATATCCAGCAAAGCTGGAGTTCATATTCGAGGGGAACACCAGATCTTTCCATAGCAAAGAGGATTTAGAGGAGTATGTGAATAAAAAACCAGCCCTACATCGAATTCTAAGAGGGGAATCCCACCCAACAGAAATCATACAGGACACACAGACAGAAACAGAAAGAATCTACAATAGCCAAGCCCCAAGAGAAAGAGCAGCTCACTAAAGACAAGGGAAAAAAAGAGGAAAAACAGCCCAACAAAACAATGGAAGGAGAAAAAACACTCTTATCCTTGATCTCTTTGAATATAAACGGTATAAACACTCCAATAAAGAGGAGCAGACTGGCAGAATGGATCCGCAAACAAAAAGTTGCCATCTGTTGTCTACAAGAGACCCACCTTACAGCAAGGGACAAAAACAGGCTCCGAATGAAAGGATGGACCAAGATCTTCCAAGCAAATGCACCTACCAAAGTGGCAGGAGTAGCCATCCTGATCTCAGACAAGTTGGACTTCTCATTAAAATCAACTCAAAAAGACAAAGAAGGACACTACATTTTAATACAAGGAAAAATCCAGAATCAAGACATGACGGTTATAAATTTATACTAACCAAACAAAAGAGGCCCTACATATGTCAAGCAAATTCTCACAGAACTACAGAACAAGATAGACGCAAACACAATCATAGTGGGTGACTTTAATACCCCACTCTCTCCAAGAGACAGATCCAACACCAGGAGGATTAGCAAGGGAGCTGAGGACCTAAGTAACACCATTTCCCAAATGGATCTGACAGATCTATACAGAATCTTCCACCCTACAGAGACCCAATACACCTTCTTCTCAGCAGCCCATGGATCATACTCCAAAATAGACCATGTCATAGCCCACACAAAGAACCTCAGCAAATACAAAAGTATTGACATCATGCCATGTATTATATCTGATCAAAGTGGATGAAAGGTAACCCTCAATAACAACGGTTACCACAGAGGCTATACACATTCTTGGAGGCTAAACCCCACACTGTTATCTAACACATGGGCCACAGACCAAATTAAAGACGAAATTAACGAATTCATAAGCCACAATGACAATGAAAATACATCACAAAGAAACCTATGGGACACAGCTAAGGTAGTTCTGAGGGGCAAGATCATCGCCCTCAGCACTCACATTAAAAGAATGGAAACAGAGCAGGTGAATAACCTCATGATGAAACTAAAACAACAGGAGAAACAAGAAATGATCAAATCAAAAATGAATAGGAGGAGAGAGATCACAAAGATTAAAGAAGAGATAAATCTGATTGAAAATAGAAAGACCATTCAACAAATAAATAAGACTAAAAGCTGGTTCTTTGAGAAAATAAATAAAATTGACAGACCCCTCGCAAGACCTACAAAAAAAAGAAGAGACTCATAGACGTAAAATCAGGGACTCCACTGGAAAAATTACAACAAAAACACATGATATTCAAACAATCATAAGGAACTATTTCCAGAACCTCTACTCACTAAAAAACAATAATTGTACAGAAATAGATCAATTCTTAGAGAAGTATAAACTGCCCAAACTGAACCAAGAAGAAATAAATCAACTAAATAAACCAATAACTTACAGCGAGATACAGGGGGTAATCAAGAACCTCCCAACAAAGAAAAGCCCAGGCCCAGATGGATTCACCAACAAATTCTATAAAACTTTTAGTGAGGAGCTAATACCAATACTCCTCAAACTCTTCTGTGAAATAGAAACAGAGGGAGAAATCCCAAACTCATTCTATGAAGCTAATATCATACTCATTCACAAACCAGGCAAAGACCCAACAAAAAAAAAGAGAACTACAGACCAATATCACTAATGAACACAGACGCAAAGCTCCTCAATAAGATATTAGCTAACAGGATCCAGAAACTGATCAAGAAAATTATACATCATGACCAAGTAGGCTTCATCCCACAGTCACAAGGATGGTTCAACATCCGCAAATCAATCAATGTAATTCACCACATAAACAGAACTGAAATCAAGAATCACATTGTTATCTCAGTCGATGCCCAAAAAGCCTTTGACAAAATACAACATCCATACATATTAAAAGCTCTGGAGAGAACAGGAATAGATGGAACATCCTCAAAACAATAAAAGCCATATACAACAGACCAACTGATAACATATTAAATGGAGAGAAACTCAAATCATTCCCCCTAAACTCAGGAACAAGACAAGGATACCCACTCTCCCTACTTCTTTTCAACATAGTGCTGGAATCCCCAGCCATAGCAATAAGGCAAGAGGAGGACATCAAAGGGATCTACATCGGCAAATAAGAAATCAGGCTATCCCTATTCGCAGATGACATGATCTTATATCTGAAGGACCAAAAAAACTCAGTCCCCAAACTCCTACACCTAATAAACCATTTTGGCAAAGTAGCAGGTTACAAAATCAATCCACAAAAGTCAGCAGCTTTTCTGTACACCAGCAATGTACAAACAGAAAAGGAAATTATGGAAACAATTCCATTTACAGTAGCCAAAAAAAGAATAAAGTACCTAGCGATCAACCTAACCAAGGATGTGACGGACCTATTTAATGAGAACTATAAAAATCTAACAAGGGAAATCAAAGAAGACACAAGGAGATGGAAAGACCTCCCATGCTCATGGGTAGGCAGAATCAATATAGTGAAAATGGCCATATTGCACTAATTGTTATACAAATTCAATGCAATTCCTATCAAAATCCCAGTTACATTCTTCACTGAAATAGAGAAAGCCATCCATAAATTCATATGGAACAGCAAAAGACCTAGAATAGCCAAAGCAATTCTAGGCAAAAAAAAGCAGTGCAGGAGGTATCACAATACCAGACTTCAAACTCTACTATAGAGCCATCATAACAAAAACAGCCTGGTATTAGTATAAAAACAGACTGGAAGACCAATGGATTAGAATTGAAGATGCAGAAATAAAACCGCACTCTTACAGTCAGCTGATATTCGACAAAGGAGCTAAAGACATACAATGGAATAAACATAGCCTCTTCAACTACTGGTGCTGGGAGAACTGGGCAGCCATATGCAGAAAACTCAAAGCAGACCCAAGCCTATCACCATGCACCAAGATCAACTCAAAATGGATCATGGACCTCAATATCAGACCTGAATCCTTGAAACTACTGAAGGACAGAGTAGGAAAGACACTAGAATTTATAGGCACAGGAAGGAACTTCCTGAATATAGTCCCAGGGGCACAACAAATAGGGGAGAGACTCTACAAATGGAACTACTACAAATTACAAAGTTTCTGCACAGCTAAGGACATAGCCACCAAAACAGAAACACAGCCAACCATATGGGAAAGGATCTTTACCAGCACAGCAACAGACAAAGGCCTAATATCTGTCATCTACAGAGAACTCAAAAATCTAAGCCCCTCCAAGCCCAGTAAACCAATTAGGAAATGGGCAAAGGAGCTAAAGAGAGACTTCACAAGAGAAGAGATAAAAATGGCAAAGAAACATACGAGGAAATGTTCAACATCCCTGCCAGTAAATGAAATGCTAATAAAAACCACCTCACTCCAGTTAGAATGGCCTATACTCTGAACTCAGGCAACAACAAATGCTGGAGGGGTGCAGGGAAAGAGGAACCCTTCTTCATTGTTGGTGGGATTGCAAATTAGTACAACCACTTTGGAGAACAGTAGGAAGGTTTCTCAAAAAGCTCAATATAGACCTATCCTATGACCCAGCCGTACCACTCCTAGGCATGTATCCTAAACAGCAGGTCCCAAGATATCAAAAAGACATTTGCACTTCCATGTTTATCACTGCACAATTCACAATAGCCAAAATATGGAAGCAACCCAGATGCCCCTCCATAGATGAATGGATCCAAAAAATATGGTACCTTTACACAATGGAATACTACATAGCGATTAGGAATGGTGAAATATTGTTATTCACAGAGAAATGGTCAGAACTTGAACAAATAATGTTGAGCGAGACAAGCCTAGAACACAGAAAACAAAGGGGCATGATCTCCTTGATATATGACTATTAAGATGGGGTGACGGGGGGCTGGGGATATAGCCTAGTGGCAAGAGTGCCTGCCTCGGATACACGAGGCCCTAGGTTCGATTCCCCAGCACCACATATACAGAAAACAGCCAGAAGCGGCTCAAGTGGCAGAGTGCTAGCCTTGAGCGGGAAGAAGCCAGGGACAGTGCTCAGGCCCTGAGTCCAAGGCCCAGGACTGGCCAAAAAAAAAAAAAGATGGGGTGACGGAGAGACAGTAGAGACCAGGTCTGTGAAACCAAAAACTGCTTGTCAAATGATATTTCCCACAGGATTGGGTCAGCGACCCAACATTATGTTCCTAAAACCAAACAACTACTCAACATATAAAGGTCAAAAATTGACCTCTCAGGGGAATACAATAGCTCAAAAGCTATGTATGTATGTTCATATAAGACTACTGTCGACATATTGTCTAATGTTGACATTACATTTAAAGCCCTAGGCGAATTTTCTTTGGCGTAGGCTACGTGGCTACTGTATATGTTCTTGGTACATTGGGTATTGTATATATGTCTACCTGAACTAGTGAAGGGAATGAAAAACAGGGTTTAAGATATCACAAGAAATGTACACACTTCCCTACTATGTAACTTTACCCTTTTTGCACAACACCTTGTCAAAAAATTTGTGTTTAATTAATAAATAAATTACAAAAAAAAGATTTAAAGAAATGAGGAAGGGGTGAAGGGAGGAAGGAAAGAAGGAAAGAAGGAAGGAAGGGAGGGAGGGAAGGAGGGAGGAAGGAAGTTTAAGTTGCTTGGTCTTAAACAGCCTGGTCCTATGTGGGCTGCTCCTATCACCATGAATGCATTTTCCTGGCACCTGCCCCATTTTCATATGTATCGAAACATATAGGAGCTGGGAATATGGCCTAGTGTCAAGAGAGCTCGACTTGTATACATGAAGCCCTGGGTTCGAATCTCCAGCACCACATATCTAGAAAACGGCCAGAAGTGGCGCTGTGGCTCAAGTGGCAGAGTGCTAGCCTTGAGCGGGAAGAAGCCAGGGACAGTGCTCAGGCCCTGAGTCCAAGGCCCAGGACTGGCCAAAAAAAAAAAAAAAAAAAAGGAACATATACACACTTCATCACTCAATGTCCATGAGCTCTCACTTCCCTTTCCTTACCAACTCCAAAAGAGGAAGCATGTGATCCATAAGAGAATGTTCTGTATGGCTTTAAAAGTTGGGAGAAATAAAAAAATGCACAAGAGAAAGTCAGCAATGAGAATCTAAACCAGTAATGGGGAGTGGGGAATTCAGAACCTCCATAGACAAGCATTCCCACTATTACTGAGGCATGGCTTTGCAGGTTTCCAGAACTTGCAGTCTGTCACTTTTCTTTGGCCACTTGGCAGGTTGTGGGCACCTTGGCTTGGATATCTTTGGAAGGAACTATTGTGTGGTAAAGATCACACTGCCTTAGCTTTAAAGCCAAGGTCTAACCTTATAGAGCTGATCATTCAAATAGTGTCACATTCATTAATTAAACACTGTTTTTTAAGTACTTTGCATACATAAACCTAGGTTGAATGATAGTGAGGCTGCTACTTCAATGAGATGACATGTTAGTAGGAAAGACATACATAACTTTCCTTATTTGCAATTGTGGTGAATCCTCTGAGAGACAATCCACTTGCTCTGGGGTGGTTTACATCAGTTTAGCCTGTAGAATCAGGAACCACTTTGAAAACCTAATTGCTAAAGCTTAAGCAAAGAGAAACTATCCAAAATGCAACAAGAAGGAATAGCTATGAGAGTATGCAGGTGAACTCGGAAGGGACCTGGAGTATTTAGAAACATGAAAAAAGGCCAGCATGGCCTTTACATAGTACGTGTTAATGAAAATAGGAAGAAAGCAAGGGCAAGATGGTACAGTACCTGGTGGGCCAAATTTAGGACCTGGGTGTCACTGTAAGAACAAAAGGAAATCACTGACATAGCTAAGCAAAGAGAAATAGCAGGGCCTAATCAGTTCTGCATTTTGTAATGATTACTCAGATTTCGGTGAAAAGAATGGGTTATTAGAGGAGCAATCATAGGAAAAAAAAAAAGAGAGTCAATTAGGAAGCTATTGCAAGGTCCAAGTGGGTAGTAATTATTTCTTGGGCTGGAGTGTGTTAGCAGCAAGCATGAGGAGAAACAGATGGACCAGGCAGATATTTGGGAGGTAAAATCAGTAAGACTTCATAATGGATATAGGCAATGAATGAGGGATGTTGATAAGGGGATCCCTAGGCTTTTAGTCTGAGCAACTGCGTTATGAAGCTGCCATTCGCTGAATGGCACTGAATGCACTGAAACCTGTTAAAAACCCTGAGGTACATATGCTTGGTTCATTTAAAAATAGTCCAGGGACCTTTGTTTCTGGGTCCAATTAGACAAAGAGAATGCAGGCTTTGGTTCCTACTCTGTGTGAAAGTGGATCCCTAAGAAGCTTGAGTTGAGAAAGACAAAATTTGGGAAGTGGCATGACAACTGTATAAGCTATACCCAAAGCCAGAAGTTTTAAGCAAACCCACTCTTCCTAGTGCTTATTTTCTTCTATTTCTTCCTCAAGTCAGTGAATTGATGTACAACATCAATAGAAGCAAATTCATTTAAAAATGACATTTATGGAGCATTTTCTATGAGACTTTACCAGGCCCTTTCTGTATAAAAAGTCATTCTAGCAGCAGCTTCCTCACACAGACCCTTTGACCCAGTTTTAGCATGCTTGCACATCATCTCATTTAGCATTCAAGCAAAACCACCAAGTGCATTTCACCCACATTTTGCTGAGAAGGAAAACAAGGCTCAGAGAAGTTCAATGACTTAGGCAAAATTACACAGCACCGAAATTGTTAGTTTCAGGATTCATCAGATATACACCAAACTTACAAACCCCAAGCCCCCATTGACTTCATGACTCCATCCCAAACAGCTCCCAATTTTCCTCATGACCTTGTTAGACATTGAAAGCAATGGATTTGAAAACAGGCAAATGGGCAGCACATTTGTGTGTTCAAATTTTATACATGATGCCTGGTTAATTCTCCTGCAAGGGGGAAAAGTATATTGTTGACTGTGAATGGAGCAGGGGTTCCAAGGGCCCTCTGTCAGGATCCTATCACATCTCCATTGGGAAACTCCTGGGTGGCTGACAGCTGCGTAGGAGAACTGCACAGCACACTAAATGGTCTACAATTCCAGGCAGCAGTTACTCACTTGAATGTACCATTTAAGTGGAGCAAATTATCATAAGTTTGAGTTACTGTGAGTGAAACATTATTTTTATCTTCTAGTTACAGCTTTTCATGGCTTCCCCTGAGATAACAATGATGGCCACAGTTACTGCCCAATGCATGGCTATGTGTCTGGTGTTATGGATACATTTCATATACCATTCTTAATCATCACAAAACTCCCAGCTGATACACATTATTTATTGTTTGTTTTTATGAATTAGTAGTGTTTTCCTCCCCACACATTTCCTCTCCACATTTATCTTATAAAAGCTAAATCACATTTAAAGGAGGTTACTCACTCAGCTATTCTGACTCAAATCTGCCTGTTTACCCTTTTATCACCCCTTATTGTTTCTCCCATCAAACAGCTGAATAGGTTCATTGATCTAGAACTCAGCCTGGCATAATTCCAAGCTGTGTCATGTTATTTATTTGTCAATTAATGTTGAGACTAGTCATTATGGTCTGTGAAATTTTGTCTGCATTCCCTTCCTCTTCCTTATAGTCTCCTCTGGTCCTTAGTCATCACCTCAATACACTCTGAACATCTGTGCCTCACTCCTAAAGCTGTTAGTAACTACCAATCCTGCTAAAATTGTTTTTAAGGGTAGGTATTTGGAGAAGAGCACATACTCTAAAAGGATAAACACCCAGTGGAATTTCTGGCCATGACATATTTAAGAAGGAAAAATTCTGAAAATTGTCATGAGTCCTTGGTGATTGCCCACTTTTTCTGAACCAGGTCAGTCTTTGAACTTGGCCTTTGAATGGGCCTCTAACACACCTTCTGTGGCACCACTGTTTGCTACAGTCTTCTTCAGGTAGCTAGTCGGGGAAATTTTCTTTAATGACATAGTTGTGGGCACTCAGATCCATTTGCTGTGCATCTTGATACAATTTTCCAGAAACTGAGGAAACAGACCAGGTCAAGCGATGACCTATGTATAATTGAAGAATACGGGGGGATGGGGAGCAGCTCACAGATGGAAGTCCTGTTCTTGGTTCCATAGTAATTGATAAGATGGAAGACAAAGTATCTCAAAGGAGTTTCTCATAGGACTCAACATCTTTTGAGAAATATTCCCATCCCTTCTCTACTTTTATCCACACCAACAACTAGATAGCCACACAACTTAAAGAAAGGAACATGCTGCCTCCTTCCTCAAGTCTCTGATTCCTACTATAACAAGTTTCATCTCATATCTCATCTCCTTTCCATATTTTGCCAATGAAGCATACTTTTCTAACTTGCTCATATATAATAATATATCTAAAACCTACTTAAAAAAGAAGAATATTCAGGGCTTATTTACATGGGAGACATACAGTTGAAAGAGAGATTAATTGTCATAAGGGCTTTTAGTGATTCCTCAAACCACAACACATAAAAAAATCAGCTTCTTTGGGAAATTCTCTGCCAATGAAAATGGAATTTTAAGCCTAAATAAGTAGCATCATAGTGAAAAGAGCCTACATTGAAGACAGCCATACCTGAGTCGAATTTCACTCTATACCACATGATTATATTTAAAATGAAAGATACTTTCACATCCATGTTCATTGTTGTACTCACTATTCATTTTAGCCAAGTTATGTTAACAGCCCAGATGCTCACGTTTCTCTGATATGTGAAAATTAGATGTAAAGTATAAACATATGTAAAAACATATAAAAACAAAAACATATACAGGTTATATGTTTATATAAGCAAGTATACTGACTAAATAATGGTGTATTCAAGGGAGTATTCCAATGGTGTAATTCCTCTGAACAACTAATAAGTAGTTTAGCAAAGTTAATACCAGGAATCTAAAACATGTTTTGTCAAGAGAGGGAGATGCACATACATTGAGAGAGAGGAAGGGTGGGCAAACAAGGTTGTAACATTCAATGCACATTATGTAAAATTTGAACTACAGAAATATGAGGGAGAATGATACAAGAAATGGCATTGACAAAGAAGCATTGAACTCATAATCTGACTTGTTACGTTGAAACCCCTTTTTTACAAGAACTTCAAAAAATTCAAGTCCTGAGCTAGATTATAAAATGAGGATAATAATACCTACTTGCACAGTCATTGTAAAAATGAAATGAGTTATTATTGAGTTCCTACTATGTAATGAGGCCTATTTTTGTCACAGTTAGGCTTATCCTAAATACTAAGGAAAATTGAAGGTGTGGGAGAGATAGAGCACCAGTATCTGGTAGAGGATGCTTCAATTTTCAGTAAGGTAGACTAGGTGATCATTCTCAAGGAGGACCAAACCTAGGTCCTTACACATTCTAGTCAGATGCTCTACCACTGAACTATATCCTTAGCCCCATTAATCATTTTAGGAGTACAGTTTAGTTGTTTTATACAAACTCATGGTATAAAATGGTCATCATCTTTCTATCCTTAGCACTTCTGTTTGTAAAGCTGAAACTCAGGACCCATTAAACAATAATTCCCTATTCCTTCCTGCTACTCCTATCCTCAATACCTAGAAAATATCTCATTTCCTCTTTATTTCCATGATTCCAATAATTAAACCCTCATCTATGTGGAACTACATAGTGTTTGTGTTTTTGTGTCTGGCTTATTTCACATATTATAATGTCCTCAAATTTCCTCTATTATAATAGTTGATTTTTTTATTGTTACTATAGAGGTGATGTACAGAAGGGTTACAGTTACGTAAGACAGATAATGAGTACATATTTTTTTTTTGGACAATGTCACCCCTTTATAGTGATTCTTTGGCCCACATATAACTATAGATTAAAAGCACCTCAAAAAGAGAGTGTGATGTGCATTTATTTCTGTTGTTGGTGCTGTTTGTTGGTCATGGAGTTTGAATTTGGGGCCTAGACATTGTCCCTGAGCTTTTTTGCTCAAGGCTAGTGCTCTTTCACTTTGAGCCACAGTGTCACTTCAAGTTTTTGTGTGGTTAGTTGGAGATAAGAATCTCTTGGGGATTTTTCTGCCCAGGCTGGCTTCAAACCTCAGTCCTCACATCTCACTGCCCTGAGTAGCTCAGACATGAGCAACCAGCACCCAGTGCACATGTGTGTTTACACACACAGACACATACTGTACTCTGTCTGCAGTTAAGACCAATTAAAACACTATGTTTCAAAACACTGGAGTTTTAGTCTAATGTATATGCAGGTAGGCATTGATTGTCAAACACTGCTGTGTACAACCTGACTTCTTGCTTCTTCATTTTCTCATCCGTTGCTGGACCCACAAATGTGCGCAGAGAGGAATTCAGGTGATTTTTAGTGCCTGCAGTGCAGAATCTGTTCTCTGAATCATTTTAATTACAACCCAGTGGATAGGAGTAATAATCATATTAGACAAGGACAGACAGTTGGTCCACAAACACACAAAAGAAGTAAAAGTCAATGCATGTGTTGAGGAAGATGTCAAAAATTAGCAAATAGGGGCGGGGGATATGGCCTAGTGGCAAGAGTGCCTGCTTCATATACATGAGGCCCTGGGTTCAATTCCCCAGCACCACGTATACAGAAAATGGCCAGAAGTGGCGCTGTGGCTCAAGTGGCAGAGTGCTAGCCTTGAGCAAAAACAAGCCAGGGACAGTGCTCAGGCCCTGAGTCCAAGCCCCAGGACTGGTCAAAAAAAAAAAAAAAATTAGCAAATAATGAACCAATGCAACAGTGATAGTCACTAGACACTATGTTGGAAATAAAATTTACAACTTGGTGGAGGAGGGAAGTTGGGGGGGAGAGAAAGTGGGAGAAAACAAGGAAGGGGTAACACTGTTTGACAAAAAATATATTCATTTCCTTACTTACATAATTTTAACCCCTCTGCATATCACCTTGACAATAAAATAAAATTGCGACCTGAATTGATAAAGGCTATCAGAGCTCTCAAGGAACATTAGTGACAATCTGATTCCTAATCTTTCCACTTGAAGAAGAGATAAATAACGTATGCAAAACTTTGAGCAAAAGAGTCTTGAGTTTCAAACAGACTTTCAAACCTCCTCCTTTCCAAAAAAAAATTCTCTCCTTGGAGTTTTCATTTTTGAAGTGATTTCTAGGTACTTTTAATATGAGAGCAATAAGTCCGTCTTCTTTTATTTTTTTCATAGTGCACAACTAATTACTCGACATACCCAGATTGCAAGCATTTAATGCCAGCATAAAACATGGTGCCATAATGAAGATAATTGAAAGTAAGACTTTCATCAATATTTAATTAGCATTTGGTGCTAACTCATTATTTTGGTACAATTAATTTGACATCTTGCTATATGTCCTGAACAGATTTCAATCCAAAGTACTGCTTTATTGGCGAGACATGTATAACATCACACATGCCTCTGCCCGCAGGAAACAATATGAAATATGGGAGAGATGATTGACAATTTAATGTATTTCAGAATAGCAAAGCCTAATATATTAAAACAAAATAAGCATGTTTACTTAGTAATGCAAATCGTGTACTAATGAAAATCCTGGCCTTACTCAAGAGAGCCAGGAATAGAATTGCCATGGTGTCAACGCAGCTTTGGGGGGTGTTAGTTACTGCAGTACTATCAGGGACTATTCAGAATAGAGATATAATATTGAGCACTGGTAATTAGCAAATTTACCATGCACCTCCATGTATTTGGAGCAACACGAAGATACCCTCCTCCCCCTGTTAAAGACGAAGCAGTCTACAGCGGGAGATATATTTGGAATCCATAAACATGGAATTTATTCAGCCTTAACTGAGGCTCAGGTCATAGACACCTGGAAATGTCCCAGTGAATATTTCCCAAGTCAACCATGATGAAAGACCAGTTTGATACTTAACTTTTCCTTCTTAAAAATGTCAATTTGGTTGGAGTTGATTTTTTTTTAAGAATTCAATTAGAAAATAAACAGAAGCTACTATATTCCTGACACTGTTCTGGGATAGAAATGAAAACACAGACATGTTTCCTGAGTCTCTGACCCTTATAGAGTGGAGGGTAGGGAGAAATAGTATATAAAAGTAAACGATGAAAGGTAAAGATGGTTAAGGGTAGTGATGGTAAGAGTTGGGAGAAAAACAAAACAACAAATGGGCACGGAGTGGTGAAGAATGGAGAGCTATATTTGAACAGGTCATTTCTGGAGCCCCAATTAGAAAGCTGAGATTGGATGGGATGGCAGAAAGAAAAGACTTTCTAAACCTTGAGGTTGGCAGCTCCTGCATATTTCTTTCTTCAATGTAGCTACACACAGGTGTTAGTGTAGACACTAGGCTTACAAGGATGGACGTGGTATACAGCTTTGAGACAGTTTCCATATTATTATTTTCACTGGTACACAAAAAGCATATGGACTTATGGAGTGCCACATGATATTTTGATATATGTGGACAATGGAAATAATTAAATTGGGTAAACATATCTACTTCCTCAGATATAGGTCCTTTGTTTGTAGTGAAACATTCATAGAGAAAATCATGTTGTAATTACTAAATAAAGTCACAAATAATTGGAACAATTTAAAGTAAGAAAATAAAATTGTATTGCCATGTTGATTCAACCAAAATGTTTTACAGGAAAAAAAAATCAACATCTTTGAAAAGGAAGGAATCATATCACTTCTGTGGAGCACATTGTATATGTCAAGGGCTCTTCTAAGCCATTTTGAAACACATGCAGAAACATTCTAAGTTCATAAAAAGGCACAGAATAGTTTCCCCAAATTAGCAAGTAGAAGAGGCAGACTTCCACTGATGTCAAAACTAGGAACCTTTATCTTTCATAGTAAACAAAAACAATTTCTTTCTGTCTCAGTAAATAACCTTTCTACATAGAGTTCAAAAGTGTATATATTTTAAAAATATTTTACTATCGGTAAGCCATGTTTTTCTGAATCAACATTCAGTTCAATTATTCTGTATTTCATTAAAATGTTCTATAATTTGAGGGTGGGAGCAATGGTGCATGCCTCCTTGCTATTTGAGAGGCTCAGATAGGAGCCTCTGTGATTCAAAGCCAGCCATGGCAAACAAGTTAGCAGGATTCTGACTCAAAGAACAAGCCAGGTGTGGTAGCTCATGCCTGTAATCCAAACTATGTGTGAGGCATAGAGAGAAAGACTGAGATTGGTCCTGGAAAAAGTACAAGATGCTATTTGAAAAAATAACTACACATGAAAAAGCTGAGAGAAGAGCTCAAGTGGTAGAGAATATGCCTAGACATTGAATTAAACATCAGTACTATCAAATATATGTGTATATAATTTGAGATAATATATAAATAAAAATATAGTTTGAGATAGTATAAAAATAAAAAGACATATATAAAATAAGGCCCCAGTATATTATCACTAGATTGAACAGATGTCCTGAGTTACTCTTTCAGATTTCTGTCATTTTCCACACTCTTATTCTGGATTTTTATGCTATCTCACTGTGACCTGGTAAACATTCATGGGGAAATGTTTTAAAGTTTCCTCTGAGTGCTAAGACCCAATGAATTTAATAGAAATAATATATATGTATATATACACACATGCATGTATATATACATATATATATGTGTATATATATATATATATATATATATATATATATCCTGGAAGGCAAAGTGATGAATACTCTAGGAATATAAGATGTTACCTCTGAAGAAGGGAAACAACAATAGCATTTGAAAATGGAGATGTTGTACACAATTCAAAAGAACCAAGCCCTGGAAACACCTCAGATGTGTACAGTTGGTGCATGGATGAAAAATATGTAGTTTATACACACAGTAAGTCGTCTTCTCCATAAATACAGCATGCATATCCATTAATTTAGATTTTCTTTCCTTTCTCTCAACTATTTTTGGGTTTCAGTTTATTGGTATTTTAATATCATTTGTAAGAGTTCACCTTTTTCCCCCAAAGTATTGTGTCATTTTTGCAGTTTGAATTCTAATGATTGATTACAATATGAAAATACCTCATCATATATCTAAAAAATTAGAGAGTTCTCAATGATGATAAATCCCAGGAACAACAAGTGTAGTGAGAATGAAGATGCTTAGCAGGACTAGTCGTAGAAAGTTTCAAGCTGTCTTTTCCTTGCACCCCATAAGTATAACCAGAGACACTGGATACCTGGTGCCCTTCCATGTGTAAGAAGCAGTCTCATGGTTATAGCATGCCTAATGCCACTGGGAAATTGCTTTATTGCACTGCATTTGTCATCCTCTCTGTCTCTCTAGGATTCTAGACTGAGTATTTTGAGGAATCTTAGGGTAAATGCAGAGTTCCAAAAGAAAAGAGAAGTGCCAGGTGCTAGAGGCTCACACCTGTAATCCTAGCGACTCAAGACAGTAAGATTTGTGCATTGGAGTTCAAAGTCAGCCCAGGCAGAAAAGTCAGTGAAAATCTTATTCCAAGTAAAACACATACACACACACACAAACAACAACAACAACCCAGAAATGGAGTTGTGGCTCTAGCAGAGTGCTAGCCTTGAGCAAAAGAGCTCAGGGATAGTGCCCAGGCCTTGTGTTCAAGCTCCATGACCAGCACCTGCATAGAGTATACACACACACACACACACACACACACACACACACACACACACACACACGTGTGAAAAGAAAAGAAAGAAAAAGAGAGATGGGAAAGAAAGAGATGGACAGTTAGACCTTTCAAAGTAAATTTAAGTAATATAATCAGGAGGTGATTGCAGGAAGTACAGAAAGAAAGAAGGGGTCACACAATAGAACTTTATAAATCACTTCAGCACTGTGAAGTCCATTAAGCATCTCAGCAAGACAGTGTCCAACACATCTCAGAATCCCCTTGCCCTCCCTAGGAAAGAAGCATTATCTTCTAATCCTCATCTGTCATGGAGGCATGAACTCTGTCACTTATAGTCTGTCCTTACTCAGCTCAATAGAGAGAGATGTTAAGCAGAAAAATGAGGCATTTGTAGTAGAATGTTGACCAACCACATGCACTCAAAAAGTGTGAGATGAGAGCATCTACAACCTACACAATGATCAGACACTTACCAACAATACATAACACAAAGTTATTCTATTTATAAAGAGAGATGGGAAGCTTGTATTGCAGAGCAAACCTCTGAATTTTGATTTATAAAAAGAAAGCAATTTTTGTTGCATACAATGGATAAATCTCCTCATGTCTATCAGCTGTATGCTTTCTCCTTTGTATTACCAGTGAAATGATAGAATTTGTGAAATGATAGTAAAGTCAATTCCAGTTTAATGTGAAAGGTCAAATAAGGTATATAATTGATGAAAAAGGCCTTTGGAGTTGATTTCCACTCCAAAAGTGATTGCAAATTGACCAGTGTTTTGAGTCTCTCACACCAGGTGCGTAAAGGGCAGAAGGGCAGCCTCCATCTACATTGTTCAACAGTCCCTTGTTACTGTTAAGCAGATAACCTGTAAATTCACATATTGAAAAAATGCTGCCATAGCATAGAGTTTATTGGGGAGGGAGTGCAAGAACAAGTGTATATGACTTCAAGATAGGCTGAAATAAGAAGGTGATACTCCATTGGCAGGGGCAACATGTCTAAGATTTTTAAACCAGTGGAGTGTTGTGCTTGGTACCAGGTTGTAGAAAACCCTTCTGACTTCAGCATTGGGGATGGGTTATAGAGGTGAGAACTGAGAAAACTACTGTTTTTTCTACTACATTTCCAGAAGACAAGAAATATGACGTGGAGTTGGAGTAGTGAATCTGAAGACAGAGAAGAAAGAGCCACAGGGAATGGTTGAAACAAATGCTAGCAATAGATTTTAGGAGAAAAAAAGATAACACAAATAGTACACTCTTATTCTAGGCCCAAATCTTGCTTATGAATTTGTGTGCATCATACATGTGCAAACATACAACCACTTATACAGACGAGAGAAAGAGAATGCAAGCAGATGACGAGTAATTCTAATAGTTGTGATATGTTATTGGTTTGCAGATCTTGAGGGCTGTTCCTGCACTTTTGTGGTCAAGGCTAGAGTTCTACCACTTGAGCCACAGCCCCACTTCTGGCTTTTTGATGGTTTGTTGGAAATAAGAGTCTGAGGAATTTTCCTGCCCAGGCTAGCTTCAAACCTCTACTCCTCAAATCTCAAGCTGAGTAGCTACAAGTACAGGCATAAACCACTGGTGCCTAGCTCTCTAATATTTTTTGAATATTTTTATTATCTATAAGTAGCTGTAGGACTGGGAATATGGCCTAGTGGCAAGAGAGCTTGCCTCATATACATGAAGCCCTGAGTTCAATTCCCCAGTACCACATATATGGAAAATGGCCAGAAGTGGCGCTGTGGCTCAAGTGGCAGAGTGCTAGCCTTGAGCAAAAGGAAGCCAGGGACAGTGCTCAGGCCCTGAGTCTAAGGCCCAGGACTGGCAAAATAAATAAATAAATAAATAAGTAGCTGTACGCAGGAGTTGCCATTCATCAAAACAGTTTATGAATACAGTGCATCTAGATCAATCACCCCTATCACCATTCTGACCCACCCCTCCTAACCCAATCCTTCACTCATGTTTCTTAATTTTAGGTTATGTATTGAATTTTTGCCATTTAACAAAGCAGTTTTATGCATACAATGTGTCCTAATTTCTAATGGTTTTTAAATACACATTTTTGCCCCAGAATTCTCTATAATAAAATATGCATGAGTTTTTATGATCATACAGAAAGGACTATGAAGAAATAAAGCAAGGAAAACTCCCTTAAACAAATATAGAATTGTACTAGGATGGCTGAAAAAAACTAGAAGAAAATCTATGAAAGAAAAGAGCCATCCATCCTGACAACTTGGAAACAAATTGTGGTGACTCTCTGGTATTAATTAGCAATGATGGACCTATTAAGTGAGACAAACCTGTTTTAGTTGCTACTGTCATCTCAGAGATTTCTAAAATACAATTAAATAAAGTTTCTGTGGGTTGATAGATGACTGAAATCTATATATATTATTATATATTCAAGGGGTGGAACACTTTTCTGTTTCCTTAACGATTTTTAACTTTAAAGTGCAGTCAGATATTCACAAGAGAGAGAAAAAATCCATAGTTTTTGAAACTGACAGAAAAACATGTAAGTCTTTGTAGCAATCATGACAAGTACCATAGTGTAGTAATATATCTAAGAATAATCCAATATATTGAGTAAACCTTCTTAAACTAGTACATGCTAATTCTGGCTAAATGAAATTTGATACCTGACTGGAGGTAAAAATAAGTGGCAAATAAAACTGAAGATTTAAAACATTTGGCATAACTTACCTTCGAGCACTCAGATTTGGCAAAGTAATGAACATCTGATAAAGGGCTCCTATTGATACTGCCATTGTACAACGGAAATTCAAAGGCTCCCTGTCCTGAAGTTCTTCTCCACTGACCTCCAACCCAAGGGAACCAAGAGACCTCTTGATCTCTACCTTCAAAGAGCAAGGCCAGCCAGCTTCAAGTAGCTGTGGGATCAGTTATCTCACAATGCTAATGAAGAGTGCAGAAAGAATTTTTCATTAACAGCTAAGTTAAGCAAGGTTATCATCATGATGGAGGAGACATGGAACACAAAGAGCTTCATACTCTACATTCATTCCAAACAAAGCAACTATCACCAAGACAGAAAAGTCTGCTGCATAGGTAAGCAGTACTTGTATCATGACTGGGAAACAGCCGGGACTGTGTTATGAAGAATATTAGAACAGAAACAGAAACTTAAAGCAATAAAAATTTTAAAAAGCAGTATAACTCAAGTTAATCCTATGGAAACACATGTTGCTTGCTATCTTCTTCCCAATAGGTTAAAAAGGAAAAAAAAGTCACCCTGAAATTTTATCCCTAAATCCAGTGATTTTCCCTTTGCAGGCTGAGGAATAATGAGCCAGAGAGGATTTTTTTTTTTTTTTTGCCAGTCCTAGGGCTTGGACTCAGGGCCTGAGTACTGTCCCTGGCTTCTTTTTGCTCAAGGTTAGCTAGCACTGTACCTCTTGAACCACTGTGCCACTTCTGGCTTTTTCAGTTTATATGGTGTTGAGAATTGGAACCCAGGGCTTAGTGCATGCTAGGCAAGTACTCTGCCAAGCCATATGCCCAGCCCCACAGATGGGATTACTTTTTGTCTTTTCTTTTTTGGTATTGGGCATTGAACCCAGAATGTTACACTTGCCAGGCAAATGCTTTGCCACTGAGCTACACGCAGTTTCAGAGGGGATTTTGAATGGTGTTTTTATGCATAATAGACATACAAATTTTATATAAGGAGATATACAAATGTGCAATTACATACAGAAAGCATTGGTACTGTTGTGAATTATAGTGGTAGCCATACTTTTTTTCAGATATGCATCAATTTTGTAGAGGTTTTTCATAGTAACTTTCTGAATTTGGTATTTTCTCAGTCTGCACATGCCCAAAATAGGTCAAATGGTGTGATTATGAAAATATATTTTTATATTAAAGAGCCTCTTCCCTCAAAAGGCTAGGAATGGCTGCCTTCAACAATGTATAATTGCCGTTATAAAATAGTAAAGGAATTTCTAATACCAACAAAGAGCAATAGTTTTGAATCTTGGCTGTACATTCTAACTCCTAAAACAGTTTTGTAAAATTCCAACTCACAGATCACAATCCCAGATAAATTAAATCCAAAGAGTAAGTCGTTCTCCTATTTTTCACACCAGGATATTTTTATTTTTCTCAGAAAATACCACTAGCATCACCTTCTTGGCAAAGATGTAAAGATATTCAAATAAGCATGAAATGGTTATTAGATGAAGTATTAATAACTATTCTTTCCAAACATATGAAGCTTGCCCTTTATGGGTATAACATAAAGTTGTGAGCTCATGTGTTCACAGAGAAATAAGCTACTAGCCTGAGTAGAATCCATTGCTCTTGTGTTTTGCATAAATATTCCTCTTCTATATTCATTGACTTTGCCATCTGTTAGCTCTCAGTGATATACAAATAGAAGTAGATTCCAAAGGTTAAATGAATAATACTTGGGGAGATAATAGATTTCAGGGAATTCTATCATTTAATTTAGTATTTTCCTGCCATTATTAGAATACATGCCATTGTTATAGTTTAACCTTGGAACTAGTTTACAGGTCATTGTCTTGAAAGATTTCAAATAGCACTTGGGTACATAAGATAGAAAATGATTGAGAAAGAATGGCACACCTGGTTTTGTCCTGATAAATATCTTAGTCTCTGAAGAAATCACAAAAATCATAGCCCAGGTGTTGTCCACGACTATTTAGAACTTGATATAAAATCTATGTGTTTGTCTTTCCATTCCCCTCACTGTCTTTGATTTTCCACACTACATCTTATCCCACTATGTCTGTCCCATTAAAACCAGGGTTGTCATCATTGTTACCATAAAGCTAAGTCAAGTGACTAGACTGAAGACAAGTTCCACAATTCCAGGTGACTTTGAAGCCAGAGTGACATATGCAAGGAATTTCTCAATGGCTGATTTGGAAATCATCATCTGAGTTAAATCCTAATTCCTGTACTATCTTCATGGCCTGGGGTTGTTTGACTAGTCTTTGTGATCTTTGATCTGTGCTTTTTGAAGCTTGGTTTTCCTGGTGGTGTGTGATGCCATTTTGTTTGAAAGAAAGGTTTTCTGTCACTAGTGAATTTGATTTAAATCGAATCAACAGATCATTTATGAAATTTCTCCCAATTCAGATATCTTAGGATTCAACTATTTATTGAATTAGAAGTTATGAAATTGACATTCTAAACCTTTAGATTTTAAAACTCATTTCTTGCTTGATCTTGAACTGAATCATTTTCTAAAATGGGCAGTAATATATCATAGTAACTTTCTCACACAGGCATTCTGTGTGTGTGAGAGAGAGAGACAGAGAGACAGACACACACACACACACAGAGACAGACAGAGAGAGAGAGGTGTCCTACAGCTTGAACTCAGGGCTTGGGTGCTGTCCTTGAGCTTATCTCATTGGCAGGCTACCACTTGAGCCACAACTCTTATTCCAGCTTTCTGTTGGTTAATTGGAGATGAGTCTCACAGACTTTTCTGACTGGGATGGCTTTGAACCACAATCCTTAGCTGTCATCCTCCTAAATATGTAGGTGTGAGTCATCAGTGCTGGGACCACCACACACATTCTTTTTTTTTTTTTTCTCAAATTTTTATTATCAAACTGATGTACAGAGAGGTTACAGTTTCATACATTGGGCATTGGATACATTTCTTGTACTGTTTGTTACCTTGTCCCTCATGCCCCCCGCCCTCCCCCCCTTTCCCTCCCCCCCCCCCAGGTGTTCAGTTCACTTACGCCAAACAGTTTTGCAAGTATTGCTTTTGTAGTTGTTTCTCTTTTTTTACCCTGTGTCTCTCAAATTTGGTATTCCCTTTGAATTTCCTACTTCCAGTACCAGTAAACACGGTTTCCAATATACTCAGATAAGATTACAGAGATAGTGTAGGTACAACCATAGGAAGGTGATACAAGAACATCATCAATAATAGAAACTACACATACACATAGGACGTTGAAAGTAGTTACAACTGTGATATATCAATTGTTTCCATAACATGGAGTTCATTTCACTTAGCATCATCTTATGTGTTCATAAGGGTATAGCTATTGGGCCTTGTGATGCTCTGCTATGGCTTGCCTAAACCTGTACTAATTATTCCCAATAAGGGAGGCCAGTCCTGGGCCTTGGACTCAGGGCCTGAGCACTGTCCCTGGCTTCTTCCGGCTCAAGGCTAGCACTCTGCCACTTGAGCCACAGCGCCGCTTCTGGCCGTTTTCTGTATATGTGGTGCTGGGGAATCGAACCTAGGGCCTCGTGTATCCGAGGCAGGCACTCTTGCCACTAGGCTATATCCCCAGCCCACCACACACATTCTTAATGCACATAAAAATACATATATTAAGAGCTTTTCATTACTTTCCAGACAAATCAATAATTCTCCTTTCTAGTCAGATTTCATATGACAGCAAACAAGATGTACCTGGATAGATGAGTGGCGCACAAAGATTTATCTATGCCAGTGAAAATTGTCCGTGAGAATAAAAACGTGGGACCTATTTCTGCTCCCCTTTCCTCAGCTTCAAGTAGAAGTACCACTTCTAACAGCTCCCACTTCATGTCATTTAAAGATAGCCCAAATGAGAGAGACATTATCCTAATAAGAATCAGAGAACTAAAAGATTAATTATTTTCCCTAGAGTGGACTCACACTCTTGGCAGCATGCTCTCACTTACTTGGCTGGTAATGTTTGCCTTAATAATATTTACAAAGAACAACAGTTGTCACTCTAAATTGTCAAATACTCAGAGCCAAGGACTTAGTAAAACTTAGATTCCTGAATGTAGTTCTTCCCTCGGATTTGGGAAGCCTGAATTCTGATATCAGCTTTACCCTATGTCTTCCCTAAAACTTGGATTTTCCTCTTAGATTCAAAAATAATACTCTTTGTTTTTACTAATCTCCAAGTGAATGAAGAAGTGTTACTGAAAGTGGAGCACTATAAAAATTTAAAAAACATGTATTGGAGAATCTGGCACAATCTGCTCAGCATTTATTCCAACCTCTTTCGAGGATAGTCTATTTTCTGTTGCTAATAACACACTACAGATTGGGTACTTTATAAGGGAAGGAGGTTTAACAAGATTCACAATTTTGGTTCAAGGTTAAGAGGACACATGTGGTGATGACCTTCTTGCTGTGAGCCTGAGAAGGTGCAGGGCATGGTTGAACAGCAAGAGTCAGGAAAAATTAAAAATACTAAGGAAAATAAGCTTTTCGTAGAAGATTTGCTCTTAAAATAACACCATAACCCAGTAACTCATTAACATATTAATTGAGGAAAGGTATTAAATCACTCATGATGGCAGAATCCTGATTACTTCTTACCGGACCTCATTTCTTAGCACCTCATATGAAGATCAAATGTCATCATGTGTGTTGAAGGTTACACATTATTCTCAAACAAAAGCAGGTAATTTTCTCTATTGTGTAATCTAATTAAAAACATTTTTCAGAACCTCGCAGTTGGTGGTCTGGGTATGATTTGGAATTTGCGAATCATATACATGAGCAAATGCTCTAGGTACAGAATAGGATTAGGTGAGGAGTGTTTGGCTTTGCTGGACTTGGGCGCATTCCACAGCTGACAGCTGTGGGACTGTTGTAAGATCTCAAGACAGCACTGTGACTGTGGTGAAGACACAACTCCTTGTCAGTCTGGCTGTGTGATATCGCATTCACAGTGACCCTAGAAGTCCTCTCCACACTTCTCCTTTGAATGATTCTGATAACCGTTTAGTATTCTTTTGAACTGGAATCAAAAGATGATTTTCTTAAATGCAGGCATTAAGGAGCAGTGATCTCAGATAGAAATAGGTCTTTAGGTAAATGTGTAGGATATGTGGGAAAATTCTGTGTGGAAAGAATACAATGGCTCACTAAGAACCAACTGGCATAGGCAGGAGATTGAGATGATCTGTGGGACAGTTATAAAGGATCTTAGTTCTCTATTAGCTACTAATGGAGAACAACAAATTCATGTGGATGCTTATGAAAAGCAGCCAGGATAAACGGGGATAAGGAAGAAGGCCCATAACCTTTGTGACTTAAAATAGTAAAGCTTATTTCTCACTTGCTCTATATATTTGATACTATTAGATGGTGACATTATTCTAGGATCCACGGATAGAGCAACACCTACCTGGAATCTTTCTGGACTTGTGACAGAGGGGAAAGAAAAAAAAACCTCACAAAAATAAAAACAATAACAAAATAAAACTCTTGACATATTAAGGCCCTTCCTTGTTCTGCTTGGATATGTCATAGGACAGTTATTTGAAGCAACGAAGAATAATCCCCATCTCATAGAGGGTAATGGGAAACATTTTTGAATAATAATGCAGTTTACTACATCCGGTAGTAAAGACTTGTGGGGAATAAATCAGAAACACATAATAAGATGTCATAGAATCTCATCCTTTTATGCCATAGTACTGAGCATTTCCTATGTATTTTGCCATGCTAGGCACCAGGCATGGAATGGTCGATAAGTGGAACTTACTATGTGACACACACTATTATGTCTTTTGCATGTATTTTACCATTTCATCATCACACTAATATTATCTCTAGTATGTAGTCCATTAAATTGAGGTTTAGAGAGATAAACATTAATTTGTCCAAGATTATACCAAATTGTAGTATACCAGATCTGAGCATAGTCAGTGTGCTCAGTCTTGGCAATAAATCATTACTCAGGTGAAACAGTTCTCAGTGGCACAGTAAAGACCTAGGTGAGGAACTGAAGAAAGATCATTAAGAGATTACCAAGAAGAAGAAAAGGTATTTCAAGCCCCAGTTGTGGGTTGGTTGTATATCAGGTATCAGCAGTGTGTTAGGGAAGCATGAGTCAGGAAACATGGAAAATGTTTACGTAATCTTTCCTTGCCATAAATTATTTTGAAGAAACCTACTGGACAGTGACTTTGCTGAAGGACTGATTTATAGAGAAACTTCTGCCTGGAACATTGCTGATCTTGTGGCAGAGGGAAAAGCCATGATCCCTAGGTGATCCCTGTGGTTTTGGACATTTAGATAGATTCATTGTACTCATAAACTGCTTTGTTGAGTAGCAACTACTTTGTACAACTATGTAAAAGATAATACAAATATATTCTTTTAATTTCAGGATTTTGGTTCAAAGCTAGACTGGAATGAAAAGTCTGTAGAGACTCTTTTCTTCAATTACTCACCCAATAATGCTGAAAGTGGAACGGTGGCTCAAGTGGTAGCATGCTAGCCCTGAGCACAAACACTTAGACAGTTCCCAGGCCCAAAGTTCAAGCCCTTGGACCTTGGATCAGCATGCCACACACACACACACACACACACACACACACACACACACACACACAGCACCTGATGGGCAGGGTACTGTAATATATAAACTACATATTGCCATGAAGTACAGAGTTCATACCCCCATTAGAAAACAGCTTAAAATAGTCAATTATAATTATGTTTTTATTAGTTTTACATAGGTGTACAAAGGGATTACAATTCAACATGTCTGTGAGCACAATACATCTCAATCAATATCACCCCTTTCATTACTCTTCCCCCATATCTCCCAATCTCACCATCTCCTCAGCTTTCCTCATTTTGTAAGATATACATTGACTATTATGACTGCATTCTCCATTTTTTTGGCAGACTGGGGTTTGCACTCAGAGTTTCATACTCACTCTATCTTCCTTGCTAGGGTGGCACCCTACCACATGTCTCCAGCCCTGCTTTTTGGTGATTATTTTGGAGATGTATTTTTCCAAGAAGAGTGAAAAGCAGCCATTACATGCTAGTATCAAGAGCAACAAATGTCTTCTCCTGAGAAGAGGGCCTCCTTTTGAGCAAAACCACTAGCCTTTTTCTTATAATTTGTGCAAAGACTCACACTAGTGTGTGCTAGTGGCAGTGATGACCCTTAGTTGGGAAGAATGTCCATCTCTAATCTTAACCAATAAAAGCCCCAGTAGCCTTTTAATGTCACACCAAAAATGCAGTTAACAAACTTACTTTATGTCTCCAATTTTTCCTTTTTATCTTAGAAAGCAAAAGGACTAAAGGTTCAGATACTCAGTCTCTCCAAAAGGCATCCATCAACCCACCCACTTTCACCCCCAACAATCCTTAAATTGCTCCATCCTTTGCAAAGTGAGTGCCCACTAAATACTCCCAGAAAGAAATATACCTGCTGGGCAACGGTGGCTCATGTCTGTAATCCTAGGTACTCAGGAAACTGAGATCAGAGGATCTCAGTTCAAAGCCAGCCCAGGCAGGAAAATCTGTAAGACTCTTATCTGCAATTAACCACCAGAAAGCCAGAACAGGTGCTGTGGCTCAACATGGTAGAGTGCCATCCTTGAGTAACAAAAAGCTCAGAGACAGAGCCCAAGCCCTGAGTTCAAGCCCAGGACCAGGAAATAAAAAAAGAATAAAGAAAGAAAAAGAAAATATACCAATAAAAGCCCCAGTAGCCTTTTAATGTCATACCAACAATGCAGTTAACAAACTTACTTTAGGTCTCCAATTTGTCCTTTTTATCTTAGAAAGCAAAACATATGTCCCTAATATTTTGAATGAAAAAAAAAAGCTACACATTCCTAACTCCTTATTCTGGAATAATTTGTGATTTGTCTACTAGTTCTTTCTTTTCTTTCTTCCTCTCTCTTTCTCTTTCTCATCATTTTCTCCTAGCTCTTATTTTCTCTTAGCTCTTATTATCCCTTAGTTCTTAGCTCTCATGCTTCACATTTAGTATTTAGCATAAAATACTGGGCTGATCCATAAGTTTCAAGCTAAGTTATTAACATGTCATCATTCGGCAAAATGTCCCAAACAGAAGCAGTTCAAATAGAATGCTTACTTTATTTTTTTTTACATAGCAGAATCATATTTACAATTCGAAGGCTTACTAAGTTAAAATTACAATAGTACAATATCTATGTACATATGATCACATAAGATGATGCTAAGCGAAATGAACTCTAAGTTATGGCAATAAGTGGTTTATCGTTGTTATTTTCAAAGTAGTGTGTAAAAATATACCTTTTTCTTTTGTTTTTCTTCCCTGTGGTTTTACCACTGATGTCACTGTAACTGATCTTGGTTCCCTGAGTATTGTATATACTTTATCAGAATTAGAGAAGGGAAGGGGAACATCAAAATGGTGAGACAAAGGGTAAAAGGCCAACCAATAAAACAACAATACTTACACGACAATATGCTGTAAATAAACTGTACAACTGGGGGGAGGGGGAGGAAATTGGGAAACAGGGAAAGTGGGAGAAAAATGAGAGAGGAGATAACAAGTTTGATGAGAAATGTACTCAATGCCTTACATATGAAACTGTAACCCCTCTGTATATCACTTTGACAATAAAAAATAAAATAATAAAAAATATTGATTTAAAAATGATTTTAAGATTTCTGCCTATCTTATCAAATGTGCTCATGTTTTGTCTACAAATACTCATATGTCTCATCTATGCCTGCTGTTTAAACAGAGTTAGGTCTCAAAAAGCACAAAGGGTAAGAAATCTAGTTTAGGATTACAACATTTGCAAATTATACCATTCTCTGCCGTCTTCCTATCATTTGGTCTTTGAACCTATTAGTTAAATTTAGTTTTAATTTTCCCTTTTGTAAAATTATAATATAACTTCAAGGGTATAAAATATAATGAAGTGGACTGGGAATGTGTCTTAAGGGTAGAGTGCTTGCATAGCATGCATACATGAAGCCCTGGGCTTGACTCCTCAGCACCACATAAACAGAAAAGGCCAAAAGTGGTGCTGTGCCACCTGTGAGCAAAAAGAAGCCAGGGACATTGCTCAGGCCCTGAGTCCAAGCGCAAGCTGGCCAAAAAAATTAAGAAAAAAAAAGATATGATGATGTGACATAGCGTTGAAATTGTGAAGAGCATACTGAAGAAACACTGTGATTAATTCTCTTCCTCTGATCTTTGTATTGAGGATAATCTATCAGAATATTTCTGTTGTATTTTATTTCTATTAAGACTCTACAGAATTCTTAACAAAGTAGACTTCTCTCTAGATTATTTACTAGAAAGGAAAATATTCACACACTAAATACTTAACTTTCCAATCATACTTTTCTTTTGACATTTATCATCAGTTTGAGATACAAATGTTTGGACAGTGTTTTAGACTGAGTTTCCAGGAAATTAAGCCTGATGCAAAAATATGTAGCTAATATTTATTAGTGAATTCAAAATGAAGAAAAAAAGAATAAGGGAGATGAGAGTGAGGTGAGGAAGGAACTGTCAGCAAACTCACTGCCACTTGTTGGCTCTCAAAGGACTCTCCTTCTTCTAGGGGCCTTCTAAGGAGCTCAGGCTTGTCTACTGTCTAGAGAAGATAGGAAGAAGACATTTATTCTGTTTTCATTTATGATTGATCAAGAATTTGCCTCTCCATTTTGTGGTACTCCCCCCTACACAAATTATTTTTGTGATGAAAGCTTTTTAAATTTATTGTCAAAGTGATGTACAGAGAGGTTACAGTTTCATACATAAGGCAGTGAGTATATTTCTTATCAGTGAGTATATTTCTTGTACTGTTTATTACCTTCTCCCTCATTCCCCCCTCCCCTATCCCTATCCCCCTACCCCCGGCTTTGTAAGTACTGCTGTTGCATTGGTTCACTTTTTACCCTTTGTCTCTGTTTGAATAGTCCCATCATGTTCCAATTCCTTTACCAGGAAGCCTGGGTCTGGGATGAGCATTGTTAACTTGCACCTGTTTGAAGTCACCCAGACTATGGGTGCTATGCTATGGGTGTAACACATTCTCAAAACCATATTGCTTCTGAATATTCAGAAATATGGAAGAACCTTATGGAGTATTTCCTTACCACCTTTATAAATGATTTTGCCTTTCTTAAAATTTCACATGCATAGATTGGAAACAGGACCTGGTAGAGATGCTCAAGAGGTAGATCTTGTTTGCATTTCCCTAGTCCTCAGCTCCTCCCACTAGCCCCCAGATCCACCCATACCTAATGAGACACTCCTACTCACTACCTACCTATATCCCCCTTTACCCCCAGAGAGAGAAGCTGCCACCTGGATAAGGTGCAGACGCCATGTAGCTCCCTCTCCCGTGGGAACTATGGCCCCACTAATAAACCTCCTTATGAACCTTCTTCTCCTGTCTGTGATTATCTCTGCATGGTCCCCTGGGATGGCTGGGACATATCCTTTCAGTTCTTAGGGTTTCTGTAGGTTAGTCATTGAGCCATAGTCACATCTCCAGCTCCTGTCTAAGGTAAATCCATGATGGTGGCCTTTTCTTTTCCACTCTCAAGGTTTTCCTTTAAGAATAATTCCGCAATTTTCAGCGTCCCCAGGTTCTGATATTGCTGCATGAGGAAATCAAGTCCAATCTGGTTTTATTTCCCCAGATATGGTTGCAGAAAGAAGGACTCTGAATTATTAATTTATTAAATTGGTAAATACATGCTAGGACATATATTCTGTGCCAGATTCTTTTTTTCTGAATAATTATTTATAGTCAAAGTGATATACAGACGGGTTACAGTTTCATATGTAAGGCAGTGGGTACATTTCTTGTACACTTTGTTACCTCCTTCCTCATTTCCCCCCCTTCCTTCCTCCCCATTTCCCTCTCCCCACATGAGTTGTTCAGTTGGTTTACACCACATGGTTTTGTAAATATTGTTTTTGGATTCTTTTTTTTTAATCTCTGGAGACACACAGATAATACTTATCTCTTCTGTGCTACATACTAATGAAGAAATAGATAATATTGGAAACAATTTTAGATTGTGATAAAGGAAGTAAGAATAATAAAACGAGGGTAAGTGTAGTCAGTCTTTGACACTCTGAGAATATAATTCTGATTTATGTATTGACATGGATGTTGGTTTAAGTGTCTTACTAGGACAATCAACAAAACATTAAACTCAGAGCATTGAGAGAGTCTTTATCTTTGCAACAATGGTGCCCTCTTAACTACTCACACAAGTGCTCATAAGAGACAAGGTCTTGGTCCAGCAAATTAATCTTCTTGAAAAACAGGAGGATATAATTGAGGTATAAGATGTCTTATTTTAACATGTCTTCCAAATTATGTAATTCCCCGAGAGTCTGTCCTAGAAATATTTCATCAGGCAAAGAATGTGCCAAAAGCTCATTGTTTTGAGAGAAGAATTTGTCCTTCGAAATTTAATCATGAGGTCTTTCTTTTACTAGAACTATATTCAACATATTTGGAATAACCAAACTCCAAATAAACTTAGTTTATACACCATATTCATTTTCACCCAATATACTGTTTATATTCTTAAAGTAATGATAAAAGGAAAAAATTAAAGAACAAAGCAATATTAGAGCAGAGTTACCCTCTCACTTTTAATTTATGCAAACATTAATGGTCAGAATAGACCAGTGGCGTTATTATGACAGATTGCTTTCTTGCTCATACAAAGTCTGCTATGGATCTACATATCTCTCTAGGCAACTCTCACCATGCGTAAATCAACAATGATCCAAATTGGGGAGCTCAACAATAGTCTAAATCAGGTGCTATAGTGGCTTGTCTGAGGCATGGCCTAAAGTGAATTACATCAAGTGACACGACATCATGAAAATGCTTGAAGAACATCTTGCCTTTCTCACATTGATCACTAAGTGTATCAAGAAATGAGCACAGAAAAAGCAGGATGCTAGTTGTCCACCAACCTGGTCTTGTTGTCAAGAGTGATCTTGGGGGGGTTGCACATAATTTTACTCCATAGGTAGATCTGCTTGGAAAGGATATCTGAAGGAATGTCCCAGTGACTACTACTACCATCCCCATCTGTGGATATGGTTACAACAACCTGTTTTTGAAGTTATAATTTCCAAAAGACAGCTTGATCAAAAAATATCAGTGTTCCTCCAATATAGTTTAAACAACTGCCAAGACAAGTTCTGGAAATAAGACCAAAAAATCATTTTGACCTAACCTGGCTCTATCATTTTCTTGACATGGTTAAAAATATAAGCACTGTAAATTTTATTTTACCTTACAAATTACTCAAATTCAGAAGAGGAGCAGATAAGGATACATTCACTTGGAGACCAATCAAGAGCTTGGTATCAACCAGGTTTCCTATATTCTATTGGACAGGAACAGGTTCTGCAGACTACAAAAATCTATCTTGAGGACTCTAGTGCTATGGCTAAGGGGAGAAAAAAAAAGTATGTCTATGTGTATGTTTGAATGTGTACAATCAGTATCACAGTGTTCTTTATATTTGTCAGTTTCTCCAACAACAAAAATGTGATTGATAAGACCTAACTGTAAAACTCTGAGGCAAAAAAGAGCTGTTGGGAGGAGATATAAACACAAAAAGTGGATACAAGTTGCCAAATTTTTTTCCATTTTAGGTATTTTGACCTCCCTTTCTTTCTTCCCTTCCTCCATTTCTTCCCTTCCCCCTTTTTTCCTTTCTTTCCTCCCTCCCTTCCTTCCTTTCTTCTTTGCATCATTCCTTCTTTGCTTCCTTCCATATTACCTTCCACAAATATCAAGGCACAATGTTAATCTCTATGAAAAAAAAGCACTGTAGACTCAATAGACAGTAAAAGTAATGTGGCTTTGTTCAAATAACTCAGTCAACCACAGGAGAAAACCAGTATAAAATTAATCACATCAATAAATAAAACAACAACAGGATCCTATGGTTTTGTTTTTAGAGACTGAAGTGTGGGAGAAAGGAAAAGCTAGGGGTATTTCTCCCCATTACTAATTCTTTAGATAGTCCAGTTCTCACTTTGTGACTTCCTCCAGATTTCAGCACCGACCAGGTATTCCACACCCTTTAGGTTCTGATAATGTCCTCTCTCTTCTTTCCTTCCTCTAGTGCTGGCAATGGCTTTCCATACAGCAGTTGTTTCCTATATGTCAGCCCCTGTAACCAGTTTTTTTCCTTTGACACAGGTTTTCTTCCTAGGGGATTGCATGAAAGTTAAAACTGTGATGAGTGCAAAAATAAAAAAAGAGGAATACATTGTGCCAAGAGAGTATAGTAAGGACTCTGACACCATCTTTATGATGAAAGGAAATTTCTTTAAGGAAAGGACATTAGAGCTTAGTTAGGAGTTATGAATTGACATTAAAAGAGGTAAAGAATTTGTTGAAAGAGTTCCTGGAAGAGATAAAAGCATGGGCAAAGCCATGCTCATGTTTGTCCTGAACAATAGTGAAAGTGGTGTTATCAAAACAACATACTCTTTCTCACACACACTTTCTCAAGGAGAGAGGGTAGCACAGAATAAGATTGCACAGTGAGGAACAGTTTGAGTCATGCAGATACATCATACCTTATTTAATACTTTAGTAGAAGAGAATGAAAGGCAATTGAAGAACTTTAAAGAGAACAGAAATTAGATATGGTATTTTAAAAGATCACTGTATCTTATAACAAAGAACATAATTATTTTTAAAAGAATACTGATTTTACTGCAATAACCTATCATCAAGAGATGATGGAAACTTGAATAAAGGTAATGGAGAAAGATGCTTGAACACAAAGGTACAGACCTGTAGTCCCAGCTTCTGGTAGACTGAGTTGGTAGGATCTCTTGGACCCGGAAGACTGGACAACATAGAGATCTCATTCAAAGGCATCAGGAAAAGAAAGAAGGAATGAGAAAGGAGGAAGGAAAATTAAGAGCGAACAAGGGAATGAAGGAAGAAGAGAAAAAGAAAAGGAGAGCAAGAGGGAAGGACAAAGGGTGGGAAGGCAGGAAGAAGAAAGTGAGGGAAGAAAAAGGATGGGAAGAAGAGAAGGAAAGAAGGAGGGAAATGGAGAGACTGAAAAGATAAGTGAGATGATTCATAAGATTTGTCAATTGATTAGTTATGGTGGGATGATAAAAGGAAAAATGTCAACGATGGCTTCTGGGGTTTGACTACACAGGTGGGAGGATGGATGGTAGTGCCATTCACCAAGACAGGAACCATTGCAAGAGCAATGAGTAGTGTGTGCATATGTGGAGGAAGAGGAGATAAATCATAAGTTTGGTTTTGCCTGTATTGAATTTTAAGTGATTTGGAGGTATCTAAATGCATTCATTTTGAGTAGTTACTTAGACAGATGGAGCCAGATCTCTGAGGCAAGTTAGATTATTGTTTCCAATTCTTCATTCACTGGTAATAGGAAATTACACCTACATTCTTAGCCATGAAACTTTTCAATGCCTCTTAATGGCAGGAACATATGGCACTTGGATTTAGCTGTGTAACTTACTTTTTCAACCAAATATTAGACTTTACACATGATTTCTTGTTTCACTTGCTCTTTTGTGTTTTGCATTAGGAAGAGCATGTTTAGAAAGCCTCTGTCTCTCTAGGCTGAGTATCTGATGAAGACTTGTATGGAGTTGAACCAACTACAAACTGAGGTCAGGGTTCAGCCTGATACAGTCGAGTACCATCTTGCCTAACTGATCTGTAGACCTGTACTCTTAGGTACAGTGATAATTGTAAAGTACTAAGCTTTTTAAAATTGTTTCTTGAGTGGCATTGACCACAAATATAGCTGACCAGAAAGGCCAGAAAAAAAGAAAATGTGCATTTATTAGTCATTAACATGTATGTCATATTCACAACCATAATACAGATAAGACTTCTTAAGGCTCATATTCATTATACAGCATTTGAAATACTCACTTCAGGTAAGCCTAGCTACAATTTTTTTTTTCTGTGACCATCCCTACATCTCTGGACCAGTGAGTGCAACTCATTTGAATTGCTTTAGCTCCTCTCTCATGATACAGCAACCAGGTTTGATAATAGGGGCTACAAACTTAATATCACTACCTCCACATTTAAAGGTGAACCTTTTCTTACTTCACATTTTGATTTACATATCTATGGTTTATTTTACTTCATCTGTGCTTATCTTTGTGTGTGTGTGTGTGTGTGTGTGTGTGTGTGTGTGTGTGTGTGTGTGTGTGCTATAGTCATAGGGCTTGAACTCAGGGGCTGGGCACTGTCCCTGACCATTTTTGCTCAAGGCTAATGGTCCATGCCTTTGATCCACAACTCCATTTCTGGCCTTTTGGTAGGTAATTGGAGGTAAGACTCTCACAGACATTCCTGACCAGGTTAGCTTTGAACTATGATACTCAGATCTTAGCTCTTGAGTAGTTACAATTATATGGTCTGCTGAAAGGAAACTCCTGCACGGTTCAGGCAGAAGAGGGTTTATTGAGATAGAGACCAAACTGTGAGCTGCAGGAGATGGAGGCTAACAAAGCAAAAGACCTGGCAGGAATAAAGAGATTATACAAGGGAAGGAGGCAGGGGTGGCCACAGTAGATGCAGAAGCATCCTTAGAGCTATGAGGAAATGACTTCAGAGCCTTGGGGAGTCCCACTGCCCCCAACCATGCCAGTTGGTGGATTACAAGTGTTGGGTTGGGACTTCTAGGGTTCAGGGAAAGAACCAGGAGAAGGGGACGTTTTTCCTGGGCAGACCTGACAATGATCACAGGCATGAACCACTGATACCAGCTTCTTTTTACATTTTTTATTAACATCAATTAGTTGTACAAGGGCTTTGATGTGTCAAAGTTAACATTCCATGTACCTTGATTAAAGTCTACTCCTCCTTCACTCTCTCTTCCTCATTTTCAAAGCTACTTTCAATCTAGTTTTGGAGGTCAGTCCTTCTTCTGTTTTCATATATGTACATAAAGAAATTTGAATTTTTTTTACCATCCTTCACACTCTGTTTGCCCTCTTCGCTCCCACTAGTACCCTCACCAAGCCAGAGCTTGTCATTCTTTCTCTTTTCTTCTTCTTTATTTTTTTAGTGTGTATACTAGTTGCTCAAAGGGTTTCACCACAGCATTTCACACATGCATATGCAGTATTTTAATCACATTGATTCCCCCATTGCTTTCATTTTCCCCATTCTTAGTATATCTTGTGTCATAAATACTCTCTCCACAAACCACTGGAGTATTAAAAAAAAACTAAAGAATTTTCTCATCAAGGCAAAATTCACTTCTATAGAAGTAAAATCTGGGAAGCCAGTACAAAGTGTAGGCAGGCTGCCCCCCTATTAATCCCTAATACAGAAGGCCCACCCCTTTGCTCAAACTGGTTGAGCTCAGGTTCACAATCTGCTTGTGATTGACTAATTTGAATATGATAAGACTTATTTTAATAAGGTGACTTGTAATAAGATTAACTATACAAAATTGATCACAAAATATTCTCACAACCTCTGCTATTTCTTGAACAGTCTGGAGTGTGTCTTGGTTCCATCTTGAAAAGAAAACAGTTTAAGACAAAAGCTTAGATTGCAAAAATCCTTCCTTCTCCCAAAACAACTCCTCTTTTTCTTAACAAGAGCCAAGCCACCAGGCCAAAGCAGGAAATTTTAAGCAACACATTTTGATACAAAAGACAGTTTTGCTCACACTTATTCAGGAGATTTCAGTGAGTTTCATTTTGCTCTTATTCAGATTCACTGTGTTTCAGTATTGTTCACTTTAACATTCTGTTTTCCTACCTACTCATAGTCCCTCATCTAAAAATGTGTTACACACAGAGACACACAGACACACATATATCTTAGCTTCTCAGTTAATTGCTTTCCCTTAGTATGATCATGTTGTCATGCATGAAAGAACTTGCACAGTAGACCAGTCCTGAAGAAAGAGCATGGTAAGACATCATTATCACATGACCTTGAGAAAGTGGAGAGAGCCTGTATCATTGCAGTCTAGGGGAGGGAGGAGGATGTCTAGTCCTCTTCATTATGAAGATATGAAAAATTTGTATGGAGCAAAAGCTGGATCATTGCTTTTTAAACGGAACATACGTTGCCTTTCTTTTTCTTTCTTTCTTTTTTTTTTTTTTTTTTGGCCAGTCCTGGTTCTTGGACTCAGGGGCCTGAGCACTGTCCCTGGCTTCTTTTTGCTCAAGGCTAGCACTCTGCCACTTGAGCCACAGCGCCACTTCTTGCCATTTTTTGTATATGTGGTGCTTGGGAATCGAACCCAGGGCCTCATGTATATGAGGCAGGCACTCTTGCCACTAGGCCATATCCCCAGCCCCTTTCTTTTTGTAACTATTGTTATCTTTAAGTAGTTGTACAAAGAGGTTTCAATTCAACATGGTGGTTTGTGAGTACAATGCCATTTGACCAGTCTTAACCCTGTAATTATTATCACCCCACTTTTCCAACCCCATCCATCCCTTCAATTTACCTGGTTTTATTTTCACAAAAACTATTACTGCATTCACTTCTGGTCTGTCCCGCTCTGTCTGACCTCACCCACCCTCACAACAATGTGCTGCCTTCCTGGAATTTATTTTGATAAACTTCAGGGTAGTGATTCAACAAAGTTACACCACTGGAATCCTCCCTTGCATATAACACACTTTAATCAATATGTTTGTATATATATATACATATGACCCTGTATATGTTTATATATTTTTAAATTTTATTTATAATTTAGATCTAACTTCTACCTATATGATAAAACATGTCCTATGTCTCTCTGTGTAAGCTTAATTTCTTGAAAAGAGCAAGAATAGGTAAAAAAAAAAAAAACCTGTATCATGTGTGGTAAGTCACTTCCTCCAATTAGGCACTCACAAAGTTGGTATAGGTTAGAACTTTAACATTTCTCATTATCGTTCTTCTTTTCTTTTCTCTATTTCTCCTTTCTTCTGAAGATCTCCTCATTAACAAAACCTCTGTTTACCTAGGCTTGAATAGCTTTAGGAGATAACTTTTATGTAAATTTATTTCTCCTATGATAAGTGCTCATTCCTTAACCTATTCCCTACCACAACAGGAGTTCACATTCACTTTGCTCCATCTTTCTGTTTCTAGTCTCAAGAATTCACCAGGTGATGGTGCCCCATGCCTGTAATACTAGCTACTCAGAAGGCTGAGATCTAAGGATCAAGATTCAGAACCCATCCAAACAGGAAAGCCTATGTGACTATAATCTCCAATTGAACACAAGGTGGGGGGTGGGGGTGGGGAGCACTGTGATTCAAGTAATAGAGGGCTAACCTTGAGCAAAACTCAGGGACAATGCTCAAAGACTAAGGTTAAGCCCCAGGATTGGCACCAAAAAAAAAAAAAAAAAAAAAGGAAAGAACAAATCTCATTTTATCTAAAGATCTATTGTATCTTTATAGCATCTTCAGAAGGCTGTTTCTCATCAGCATTTTCCTCCTTTTCTTATCACTGTTCTTTCTTTTTTAATTGTTATTATAAAGGTGCTACAAAGACTCTTTTTAAAAATTTCTTTATTGTCAGAGTGATGTACAGAGGAGTTTCAGTTTCATACCTAGGGCAGTGCATGTATTTTGTATCCAATGTGTTACCTCCTCCCTCATCATTTTCCCCCACTTCCCCCATCCCATGTCCCTCCCCCCACCTTGTGTTGTGCATTTGGTTTACACCCTATAATTTTGTAAGTATTGCTGTTGCCTTGGTTTGTCTTTTTATCCTTGGTCTCTCAATTTTGATATTCCCTTTCCCTTCCCTAGTTCCAATACACACAGATACAATATCCAGGGTACCAAATTCAGTTACAGTGACATCAGAGGTTAAACCATGGGAAAGAAAGACAAAAGAAAAAAGGTGTAATTTCACATGATATGTTGAAAATAATAACTTTTTTCCATAACTTGGAGTTCATTTTACTTAGCATCAATTTATGTGTTCATAAGGGCATAGCTATTGGGCTCTTGTGATCCTCTCCTGTGACTAGCCTAAACCTGTACTAATTATTCCCTATGAGGGAGACCATAGAGTCAATGTTTCTCTGGAGTTGGCTCACTTCAGTTAGTATAATTTTTCCCAGTCCTTCCATTTCCTTATGAACGGGGCAGTATCATTCTTTCTGATAGAGGCATAGAATTCCATTGTGTATATATACCATATTTTCTTGATCCACTCATCTACTGAGGGGCATCTGGCTTGGTTCCATACTTTAACAATGACAAATTGTGCTACAATGAACATAGTTGTGCTGGTGGCTTTGGTGTAATCTTTTGGGTAGATGCCCAAAAGTGGGGCTGTGGGTCTTAGGGAAGCTCTATGTTTAGCCTTTTGAGGAACCTCCACACTGCTTTCCAGAGTGGTTGGAAAGTTTACATTCCCACCAATAGTGTAGTAGGGTTCCCTTTTGGCCTCACCCCTTCCAGCATCCGTTATTATTAGTTTTCTTGATTCTGGTCATTCTTACTGGGGTGAGGTGGAATCTTAGTGTTGTTTTGATTTGCATTTCTTTTATGGCCAGTGATGTAAAGCACTTCTTCATGTGTCTCTTGGCCATTCTCATTTCCTCTTCAGAAAAGTCTCTTTTTAGGTCTTTAGCCCATTCGTTGATGGGGTAGTTGATTCTTTGAGGATTTGTTTTGAAGGAAATTTGTTTTTTGAGCTTTATGTATATTTTAGATATGAGGCCTTTGTTATATGGCCAGTAAAGATCATCTCCCAGTCTGGATACACAGACTCTTTAAATAGTACATTTCTTTTTGAACAATGTCACCCCCTTCCCTCACTCTCTCACAATATTTCCTTCCCATCCTTACCACAAGTTATATAGTTCATTTTCAATGCAGTGTCTAGTGAGTACCACTGGTGCATTTGCTCACCCTTTATCCCTCCATTTCTGCCTCTCACCCAAAGATAGATAAATGAACTAACAAGGAAAAATGAAAAGAAGACACAAACAGCAACAAAGAAAAAACTTGTTTCCATTTCCTGGAGTATGTTTCCATACACATTATTTCATATGATCAGATGCACATAGGCATTGTACGTTTCTGTCCCTCTCCCGAGAGAATCCTCCTTTGGGCTCACTGTGTGTGAATGCCTAGATACCTTTCTCCCTTTGTAAATTCACCTGTAGTGATGTCTGAATCCCATGTGATCCTACCAACAATATCAGTGAAACCCCACAGCATTTATGTCCCTACTTGTTGTTACCAATCAGCTTTCTTCACTGCATGTTTTAAAAAGCCTCAAGCCCCATCACAAGGTCTTACTGGAGAACTTTGTCATCCTACACAATATTGTCCTTATCTTTAAAAGGGAAATAATAACATGCTACTATATATGTCTGCTGACCTATCTACACTGAAAAGATTATGTGTAAACATGTTTTAGTTTGAGGAGGGCAGTTGGAAATTCATTTAGTGATAGGAATATGCTTTGCTCTTATAACTCATAACTCCAATTTGTGACTAGGGCCCACTGACCACCCTCCCTCAGGGGACTGTTCCTATCAATTTCCAGCCTAGAATCTTATCAGAATGCCTCTCCTTGAGTTTTTCTCAGCAAGACATCATCCTGGGCCTTATCTGAAGGTACAAGACCTTCTGCCAGAACTGTGAGGACATCTCAACCCCAAAACAAACCTGCTACAACAAGGATATTACAAATCCAAACCTCTCATACTAGACTTTGTTTAAGCCCAAAACCCCCATGCCTCTAAATCCTTATATCTCCAACTCTGCTGGGTATTATTGAGTCCATTTGCAGCACTGATTAAAACCTTTTCTGATCTGTTGAGGTCTCTGTATTCTTTCCTTTTGTCTGCTTGATCTTTCCCAACATTTGGATGCCAGAAATAACTGAATCATAACTGGGTTAGTATGAAATGAATTAGTGTATTTGGGAGTTTAGTTTTCTCTTAGAACAAACTTAGAAAAGGCGATTATTGGGCTTTAGTCAGTGGATCAACAATCTTATTTTCCCATTTATCAGGAGAGCAAAACCATTCCCAGAACACACTCCCACAGACTTGCACTCATTTCTCATGGTGTGTGGTGTATATGATCACACCCTTCACATTTCAGCTCAAGCTAGGCTGAAATGCCAAGGATATGAAGGTCACAACTGACAAGAGGAGGATTGGGACATGTTGAGGAGAATCACTTAGGATAATCTGCCATAGGAGGATGAAGACAGAAACTGCATGAATCTAAGCACCTAAAAACTTCTCCTTCGATAGACACAGTGCTCCACAGGCACCAAACTTCTGTTTTTGCAGAGAAAGCAGAAATAAAAATAACTGACATTGGTACACAGGGTATATTGTATGTATTTATCGGAACTAGGGAAAGGGAACCCCAAAATGAAGAGACAAAGGGTAAAAGGTGAACCAATACAGCAGTAATACCTACAAGACAATATGTTGTAAGTCAACCAGACAACTCAGAGGAGGGTGGGGAGGGAAGTGGGGAGGAGGGAAGGTGGGAGAAAAATGAAGGAGGAGGTAACAAGTATGATCTAAATGTACTCATGTATGAAACTGTAACCCTTCTGTTCATTACTTTGACAATAAATAACTAAAAATCTTAAAAAAAAAAAAAAGAGAAAAGAAAACTCAGTGTATACCATTGCCTCTTCCTAGGGATTGTGTTCTTCCTAATCTGAGGTGGTGAATTGAAAGGAATCCAGTGACTCAGATGATAGTGTAAATGGAAGTTCCAAGTATAACATGCTTCTCTTGGCCACTGAGATATTTCTTCTGGTAATTCAAAGTGAAAATTCCAGAATCACATGAGCCTAGGCAGAATTCTAGCTGCTCTTTTCTGACTGTTGGTTGTGGGCACGTTGATATTTAAAACCTTCATATTATTGCATTGAAAACGGAAATAACAGAATTAATAATCTCTTTGTACCAAAATGAAAATGAAATGGAAAGTACCCAATCCAATGGCTGCTGTGGTAACTACTGAGGAAATAGTAACTGTTGTGGTTGACATTACTGGTTTCTAGAGAGTGAATATTCAGTCCTTCCTGTTCATATGTTGAAAACTAATCACAAATGTGAAAGTATTTGGAGATGAGGCCTTTGTAAGGTGATTAGGTACTGATGATGGAGCCCTCACAAGTGAGATTAGTGACCTTACAAAAGTGGCTAATCCCTTACTGCATGACAGGACATAGTGAGATGACCACCACTAGAACTATGCAGCTGGACCTCACTGGACACTTATTCTTTGGCCACTTTGTTCTTAGATTTCCCTGTCTCTAGAACTATAAAAATAAATACTTGTGTGTAAAGCCATACAATCTGTGATGTTTCTTATACAAGCCCAAGAAAACTGTGACAACAACAAGCAATGAAAAATTTAAAACTTACAGATTTCCTCAAAATATGCCAACTTGATTCTACGGGTGAGTTAACAATAAAAAATTATACAAAATCAGGGCTGGGAATATGGCTTAGTGGTAGAGTGCTTGCCTTACATGCATGAGGCCCTGGAGTCGATTCCTCAGTACCACATAAACAGAAAAGGCCAGAAGTGGCACTGTGGCTCCAGTGCTAGCTTTGAGCAAAAAGAAGCCAGGGACTGAGTCCAAGCCCCAGGACTGCCAAAAAGCAAACAATAAAAAGAAAAATATATACAAAACCATAGCATCTTTCTATTTACATCTAAACTTGAATCACAGGATCTTTTTTTTTTTTTTTTTTTTTTTTTTGGCTTGGACTCAGGGCCTGAGCACTGTCCCTGGCTTCTTTTTGCTCAAGGCTAGCACTCTGCCACTTTAGCCACAGCACCGCTTCTGGCCGTTTTCTGTATATGTGATGCTGGGGAATTGAACCCAGGGCCTCATGTATATGAGGCAAGCACTCTTGCCACTAGGCCATATCCTCAGCCCCTTGAATCACAGGATCTTATTGAGATTCATTCTGGAATCTCTGTCATTTTTACTATTTGAATGACATTCTCCCTTACCTTCATTAAGGCTTATAAAGAAAACTATACCATTGCCTAGCATGACAATCAATCATAATGATGTGTCTAGTCAGTTCATTATTTGCCTGTACTAATATCCTGCCAAATTTAATTTGCGAAGACAACAACCATTTTGTTTATCTTTTTTGTAATACTATCTATGAAATAGAAGATGTACTCTGCCAGATTTTATTCATTTCAAAGCAAGTTATAGGAGGTAAGTAAATTATACATCCAGAAAAGGAGCCCAGTGTTTCACTAGCAAGACCACAAAATTAGACATCTGCTTTCTGGAAAGCTAAGATATCCAAAGAATTGAGACTTGATGAATCTTAAGGCTGTCTATCATATACCACAATGTTCATCAATTACTTCTTTGTGAAAGAATGACTAATGATAATTCCTGCTGGGGGATCATTTGCATATTCAAGCTCAAGTGTTTTATGTACAAGAGATTGTTGGTTTGTTGTGAGGGCAAACTTCTTCCCTTCAGATTAAAATTCTTCTTTTCTATACACTGCTATATTACGCATGCTATTGAAATTCAGAGAGAGAGAGAGACAGATAGACAGACAGAGAGACAGAGGAAGAGACAGAGAGATACGATATAATTCATAAACTGAGCCCAAATCTATATTCCCAGTTCCAAGAAAAATAAAAACAACATCTTCTTCTCATACTGAATTTTTGAAAAACATGCTCACCAGCTGTCATTGTTCATAGGGGAAAAATGATCTGGATACAATTGGCCTAATCAACTCTTAATCTGAGAGCATAAGTGGATGATTACACCTAGTGTTACTCATCCAAGCAGCTGCTGACACCAGGGTCCATTTGAAATTGTTGCTCCCAACATAAATGCCAGGTATGAGACATTGGAGATGTCAGAGACCAGAGGAGCTGGTCACAGCTGCTCACCGAGGAGCTAAGCCACTGCATCTGGTGGAAACATGCATTGAGCCAAAAGACTGTTCTTTTCTGCAAATGAGTGTTCAGATATCTGTCCTTCCTAGACCACAGGCAGCTGCTGGCCAATGTTGGTTGCTGCCTTGTAGAGGGGTGGAATTGAAGGAACCAGGAATCAAGAAAACCACACCAGCCTTATTAGTCTGATACCAGGAACCTATCAGGAGGACTTGTGGCTGCAAGCCTGCACATGACTTTTCCCAAATGCCAGGGGAAAACAATGTGATGCAAGTTGAGAAGCAGCAGCAGCAGCAGCAGCAGCAGCTGTCTGGCCACATTTACTTTTAGCTCATTCCCTCTGACTCAGAGCCAGATCTGCCCTGGCTTGCTGACAGAGACTTCCTGGAAGCCATAAATGGCATATGGATAAAAAGGATACACTGACATGAATACACAGGAGAAGGTAGTTGTGGGAGAAAGAATTTCAAGACTTGGGCCGGCAGGCCTGAAACATCAGGGTGTGTGCTGTACTGGTTTTTTAGGACCAGCAGAATAAGGCACTACAGAATAAGTTAATAGTTGGAAGTTTAAAAATCTAAGCTGAATCTAACCTCAAAGGCATGCACTCCCAGAAGTGTGTACTGAAAAATCTTCGATCACTTCCAAATTCTGGTCTTTTTGGTGTCCCCTGGCTCATGGCAGCTTAATTTCAATTTTTACCTCTGTCTTAAAAGGCCTTCTTCCTTGTGATTTTTACGTTCTGATGACATTTGGGGTGAGAGGCAGGGGGAATCATTTGATTTTGGACCTACCCTGCTCCAATACCTTATCTTAATGTGGTTACAGCTGTTTAAAATACTTTGCAAACAGGATCATAATCTTTTCATAGGGGACAAAATTCAACTCACAAAATTGATGCATGAAAAAGGAACCGAAAGCATATAAATGTAGGTACAAGAAGGAGTACATTTTCTTCTTAGATTGCATGCCATGAGTTAGACTGAATGGGTTGAAATCTCAAGAGAGTTTTGCAGACAGATCATTAGTGCTATAAGTAGTCTCCATTCTCCACTCACTCTTCAAGTAGATGTGTTACTTCATCACTGGTAAGATCTTTAACACTTAAGAAGGTTTGTCTGTCTCACATGTGGAGAGTTCACAAATGCATCCAGGTACACTAGCCCATGCCTAATATGTTCAGGACTCAGGATATGAATGCAAATGGAGACGCAAATAGTTTATGTCTAACCATTTTAAAGTTAGTTCATACTACAAATGGCTAAATAATACATGTTCTGTACTTCTATTTGTTCAACTCCCCTTCATTACTAAAAAAGCATAAAAGAAATTAGAAATATATGGTTTCAATATTATTGAAAATTGGCAAAACATCAGAAATGTCATGATGGATGTTTCATTGAAGGGCTGGTGGTTTTAGGATGAACAGTAAAATAAAACACATATATAACTCATAAATTATTGATTCTATAAAATTTACTTTTCTAGACTTGATTTCAGAAAATGTATTATATTGACATCAAGTTTCTCATCTTCTATTGACAAATTAGACCAAATTTTTGGACTTATTATTTTTTAAGTAATTTTTATGAATTTTAATGGAGAAATTATTTCTCTGAAGCAAGAGAATTGGTCCTCTCAATAAGGTACTTAAAGCAATACCTACATTCAGACATAAATCATAAATTTTCAGATCATGTTTAATGTCATAGCTCATTTACATATGAAACTTCATCATTAGCACAGAAAAAGATAGAGCATCTTCAATTTTATCATAAAATTTGCTGTCCTTTACATTAATCTCATAGTTTTGACCATTCTTTGACATAGTATCTATCATCAGTGACCATTAAATCTTTCTGTGTTGGGACAATTTAAAGGAAACTGAAAATAACATTGTTTGGGAATTCATTTAAATTTATCTATAATCAGGAAAATATCTTAATCTACACTAGCCAGAAAATGTGTTCTTAAAAATGTATGTTTTAAAGTGTGTTTTTTTGTGTTTATTGTTTAGAGGCCCTATTTTATGAAGATGATTATAATGGTCACTTTTTTTTTAAAGTAACACTTTTAGCTTTAATGATGCCAATGTTATAATTTTCAAATGCAGAATACAGAAATATACAGAAAGTACTATAACGACAGGCAATCTACAGGAGATTTCACGGAAGGCATTTCTATATATATATATATATATACATATATATATATATAATGTGTATTAATTTCTCTCCCTCCATTTTAGACATTGGTCCATCTTCTGTGTTGAACTTTTCTTTAATCAACAAGTCCCCCAAAAGATTAAAAAAAGTCTCCAAGTTTACAAAACCTTAGGGAAATTTCTAGTGTGCTTTGTTAGAACAGAAGAACCAAAAGACTACAGGTATTATTAAGTTATGATCAGGAGGAACTAATTAATCAGAATCACTTTTTATATCAAGTGAATTCCTGTGATATTTAGCCAATCTGCTTATGAGCTATGTTAAACAGGGCCCCAGAGAATTCAGCAAATAACCTTCTCTACAGGAGGGACCTGGTTCTAGGTTCTGGACCTGAGAAAATCCTCATACATTCTCTGTAGCAGTATGCATATTATCTCATTTAGATATTCTACTAATATTACAGATGAAAAGGAAAAAGCTTAGAGAAATCACAAGCCTGCACAAAATCACAAAGCTGGTATCAGAACCAGATATGGTTTTGATTGTGAGGTTCATGCTCTTAATCATTGTATTGCATGCACATAGATTTAGCAAAGCAAGACAACATCAATTATTATTGCATTCTCTAATTCTTGAAGTGAAAATAGTTACATGAGAAATAAAAGAGAGCCTGCAGGAAATAAAGAATTATATAAGACAGAAAGTTAGGTCTTCTTTTACCTTCTATTAGGATCTTTGCTCCTAGCAGATTACTACTGTAGGCAGCATCATAGACATAGTCAGATACATAGTTTCCTTTACATAAGTCAAAAACTATGTCATTCTGTAATGTGCTTTAAAAAGCATAGAAATATTTCTTAAGGTATTTTTCCATCTGTTTTGTTAGATCTGAATTAGGATTTTTCAATGGCTAAGCATTTCAGCTATTCCTATTTACTGGAAATGAGAACATTTACAATTTCTGATTTATGAAAATTCTGTACCAAATAGTCTTATAGGTATATTGTGTGTGCTTTGGTGGTAAATAATTAATTGGTAAATAGGATTTAAATTGTTAGGCAATGAATTATATTCATATGTTTTACTTTACAGGTTTAAAAATATTACCTTTAAGTAGTGCACAAAGGAGTTGTCATTTAACAAAACAGTTTATGGATATATTTTGATCAGTGTTTCCAATTTCAACATTCTCAATGTTTGACATTTTTTAAATAAATTTCTTGTGTCCAACATTACTAATTCAATCCCAAATTAAAAACCTACATGAGTTTTTGTCATGAAAAATAGTTTTATTCAAAGTTTTTCCAAGCATGTTTAAGGTACCCAGCCATGAGTATATAAATGGGCAATGCATCATTTTTCCACAAGCAGATGAACTTCTCTCTACAAACATTGTTATATGACACATTGCCTGTGTCTTTTTCTTTCTTAAGTACTAAACCTTACATCAATTATAAGTGGAATTTGAATTTGACTTCTTTCTGGTATAATAATGACAAAACTCCTATTGGTATCATATTTTTATTTTCAAACAGCTCTCATAAATATCATTTCTTCTATGAAGCCATAGAATTTTTAAATATGAAAAGAATCATGATATTTTATTGAATTTAACCTCAAGTCCAGGGACTTCGGTGCTCAGTTTATTGTGGTCTACTCGTGGCCCTGAACTATGACTGATAGAGAGATGCAAAATAATAAACAAAGCACAAAATAAAATAGACTAATTCAAACTTTCCTTTGGTAAACTTGGAAATGGAATCCTGAAAATTTGAATCCAAGGAGTTTATTAACAGTGTAACCGGACTTCTTAGTAACTAAAAGTACACTTCAGTAAGCAGGGCACAGATTGATATGTTTTGCTATTTGCCCACAGCTTTGGCCACATGTGGCTACTTCACTCATAACTGAAATTTGTCTTGAGGGTTGATCATCTGCTTCTTCAGAGCAAAGACTTCTCTGAATATATATTTCATTTGCCACCTGTGTGCTACACACACAAAGTTGCTCATTGGTTTAATTAATTATCCTAATTTACAAATTAAACTCATCTCGTAAGAGAGATAGAGAAAAGATACAATCTGCTAGCCATTCAACTTGTTTTCCTTAACAGACTCATCCAGAGGAGTTCACGTATTTTTCTCTTCTTTCCATTACGTCAGTGTTTTGTTTTCATCTATTTCATATGAATTAGGGAATGGTCAGAAATGCTCATATAGACCCGAAAATCCTAATATATTTAGCTGAAGAGCCCAAAGTTAAGGAAAGCCAGTCAATATGGAGCAGAGCAGAGGGAGTTTCCCCCTGACGCCGAGGCTCACAGATGGTGCACAGCTGCTGGTGATGCTTTCTAACTAGGTTGTGTCCCCGAGAAGAGAAAAGCCTCAATAGTTGCCTCTCCACTGACTTTTTAATTTGGTACTTCCTGTACGAGTCCACAAGAACTTATTCTGACAGTGGAAGCATACTTGTTTAAATCTCAGACCAAGCAAATGTTGGAGCCAAATGAAACACCAAACAGGCCTCAGCCTTCTCCAGAGAAATGCCACAGGATGCATCTTTCTTAATCTTCTGAAAATCAGGACAGCCTTATCATAACTCCACCCAAACTGGGGAGTAGAGAACCAGGCACAAGACACCAGAAAGATGATGTGGCTCTGTCCCCAAGAGGAACATTTTGGTAGGAAAGGCAGATGGCTTTGAATCTTACATAGCTAAATTGTGATCCAAATCTTAAGAGAAATTCTAAGAATTCTAAGAATGATTACTTTTATTCATAGTAACTCAGAGAATTACAAAGGGTCCAGACAGAGTGCTCTTGACATTACTAACACATGCTCTCACCATTTCACAAACCACTAAAACCACACATACATATGTATACACACACGCTCACGCGCATTACCTCTTTTGACAAGAGTGTTTTCAATATACTGCTAATTTTAAGGCGATGTACCAAATTAAAAAGAGCAAGCTATTTTAAGGTAGCCGATTACAGCTTCATTAACAGTTCAATCACAGGAAGATTCTGGGTCCCTGAAGAGTATTATTTTCATGAGTGAAGAAAAACAAACCAGCATTACAAGTCAATTTAAATTACTTGTTGTAGGTTAGACAATTATTTAGTATGTCATGTTTTTTATAAAAATTCATGAGCCTTGACTCTTATATTTTATTAATTGTTATGTAGTCAATACAATGAAGTTGCTGAGAAAGGATCTCAAACACTGACCTAAACTGGTTATTTCACACACACACACAACATTGTATAATATATAATTATAAATATATAACATGTGATATAGTATAGAAGGCATCATATACATTACAATATAATAATATATTATATCATAAAATATATTATTATAATATATTATGTATCATATATAACATTTATATTCATTTATATATTATATATTATATAAATGTATATATTTATTTTTAGTTATATATTATTTAATTATATATTATAAAATGTATTTATATATTTGTATACATGTTTATTATTGATATATTATATTTATTTATATTTTATATGTTATTCATATATTTAATTTATATATTTATATAAATGTCTATATACATTCTTTATCTTGAGGATAACATAATGACATCCAAGAAATATATGTGAAATAAGGAAGAGTATATATTATGTATTTATATATTTATTTATATGTTATGTAAATATATATTTATATTAGGTATATTGATTGAGGATGCAGGCATAATATATGAAAACATTAAATTTACATATTTATATACTTTTATTTATATGTAAGTATTTATTTTTCTCGTGGTTTTACCCCTGATATTACTGTAACTCATTTTGGTACCCTGGATATTGTATATATATATATACTGGAACTAGGGAAGGGAAAGGAAATAGCAAAACCTAGAGACAAAGGATAAAAAGACAAAGCAATGCAACAGCAATACTTGCTGAACTGTATGGCGTAAACCAACTGTACAAGTTTCAGGAGATGAGGGAAATGGGGGAGGGAGGGAAGGCAGGAGAAAAATGAGGGAGGTAACACTTTGTATAAGAAATGTACACACTCTCTTACATATGAAACTGTAACCCCTCAGTATATCACTTGGACAATAAGGAAATGAAAAAAAGAAAATATATCAAATTTATGTATTTTTATTTTTAGTTATATGAAAATATTTATTTTATAGAAATATATATTTATTTGAAACATTTTATATAAATATTTAAATTTGACTTTATTTGTAAATATTTAAATATATTTATATGTGAATATTGCATATAATATAATATGTTATTGTGTTGTATATGATAATATTAAATTTATTGTTAAATTACTATATTACATATAATAGTTAACATCTATTTATATAGAGAGAGATAACATCCTTATATGAAGGAAATCCTTATATGTAGGAAATTTACACTGAAGTATCTAGGTTATCGATTATCAGTTTATTCTCAACTTACTCTCAGCTGATTCAGGAAAGAATTCTTTGTTTTGAGCTCACAATGTCTTAAAGCCACTTATAGTTATTTCAAAAATGTTTTAAAAGTCAACTACAGAAGGGAATAGGATATAAAGTCCTTCCAATACTGAAAACAAAAACAATGCTATACAATGTTTTATGTACATATCTATGAAAATATGCAAAATAGCTTTTAAAACACAGTGGTGGTAGATGGATGAAGAAAGGGAGTGTGGGGGAGAATGCAGTCATAATATATTTAATGCATGACCTATGAATCTAGGAAAATTGAGAGGAGAGGTGGGTTTGGGAGAAGTGGAGAGCAATGATGAAAACAGTAATATCTATCTAGATGCACTGTGCTTTTAAGTTGCTATGTTAAATGGTAACCACTGTGTACAACTACATAAAGATAATAATAATGAAAAAATACTGATTACAATTAGTAATGATAACTGATGAAACTAGGAAAGAAATATATTTATGATTCAAACTATTTCTGAATTGTTTGGCAGGATTATACAATGACAATATAGTCACAGGTTGCTTATATGAAATGAGAAGGGCAGATATAACTATTACAGGTGGAAATCTATTACCAACAGTAAGAGAATTCAATAAGTTAACCGAGTAGAAAATTAACATACAAAAATCAATGGATTTTTATATACCAGGAACAAGTCAGGAAATGGAACAGATGAAAAACAAAATCCCGTTTCTAATTACAAGAAAATATGTATAATGCCTACCGAGTTTGGCAGGAGAGAGTAGAAACATAGGAAATGTAAGAACAGAATTATAAAGCAAACTAAAATATATTCTGAGTAGAAGACTCAACATCACTAAGAAGATATATCTATCTTACTAATTTTGAAATATAATAAATCCTTAAAGTACCAACAGGGTGTTTTTGGAAATCAACATTTTAATAGTATAAGGCAGAGGTGTTCACTGTCATGATTCCATAGCTACATAAGGTGTACTTAGAACAAGTTCATCCCCTCTATTATATTACCTTAGCCCACCTCTTCCTTTCTTTGCACAATATTTTTTGGGTTTCATTATTTTATCTTCAACATAAAGAATACACACACACACACACACACGCATAGTCACATTTGCTTATAGTGGTGTGAAGATATTTTGAAAGGCACATTGTAAACCATTCAAAGGAACACTAGGTTTGGAAGGAGGTAATGCATATGTAGTTTTCTCTAATTCATCTTACCCCCTAGTTATGGAGATAACCAGAAAGAAATGGTAGTATCTGATTCTTTTAAAAGAATGACAATAACTTCTAATATTGTCATTCACAGATTTTGAATATATGGGAGAATGTTGGAGAATATGGCACATGAGTGTAATCTCAGCTCATTGAGAACAGACGTAGGAGGATCACAGTTTGGGGACAGCCTGGTAGAGGTTAGCACAGGATGGTATTTGATTTAAAAGTATGAGGCTGTGGTAGGATACTTGTCTACCAAGGCTGACTTCCTCAGTTAAAACCACCAAAATAGAAATATGTTTCTCCAAGGAAAACATCAATTTCCTTGACCTTACAAAATGAGATTGGTAACCGTAATGCTTTGAATAACGATTACAGGAAACTACTCGGTGCAGAATGATAACTGTTCTTTAAATGAGAACCAGTTTTAATTAATCTGTTAGAAATTTGCTTTTTACAATTGCATGAGAAAAAACTCAGAGTGGACACATGGTTCATTCCTTTTAATTTCCAGTGTGTGATTAATGACAAGACCATTAGAAAGCAGTAACACAAAATTACCTGAGCCAATTCTTACATGTTTGCCCTTAAAATATCACCTACAACATTAAAATATCATGCATTTTCAGTTATATTGCACATTGGGCTTTTATTTCACAAAACTTGAATTTTGACATTTACGAGTGAGTGTGTTTCCCACACTTGCCCTCCTCTAAAAAAAATAAATAAGGTAAAATATTTCCTGGAAGCACTAATGTAGATACCATCATAAATTTTTCTTTGGACATATCAAGGTCCTATGACTGTCTCAGATTGCTTGGAGGAAACAACAAAGTTTGTGAGGGCTCAGGCTCATTTTAAAGAGAAAGTTATTAAGCCCAAGGACACCCAAAGGCTTTGGCCAACATCTGCTTTAGGATGCAACTATCCATCGTGGTAAATTAAGAGTCTATAGCTAGGTACTAAAAGCAAAGTAGTCAGTTTCTGAGATGCTTCATCTGTGGGATGATTCATTCCAGTTTAGTGATTAACTGTACGATCTCAGCTGTGTTAGGAATACACTCAGGTCCCTTCCCAGAAAATTGTTCAATCCTGAATCACCTCAGCGTCAAGGGTTGCTACAGGTTTGTGAAGTGAAAAGTTTATACCATTTGAGTGAGCCTCAACAGGAAATAAAAGAAATTAAAATTCCAATACAAACTTTGTTGAAAAAGTGAATATTCTGAATGAAAAAAATGACAATAAATTATTTATATCAATTACTCTAAATAAATTTAAAAGTTGTCAAAAAAACAGGCATAACAAAACCAGTGTAAACCCCATGTTTTTTTATTGATTTTTTTACACTATAGCTTTCATCTGACAATTTCCTCTGACTACATAAATTTTTAATGTTTCTGAATCTCGAAAATGTTATAATATTCCTTCTTGTAGTGTTTTCAGGGTATATTATTTTACTTCAAGGTTTTTAATCCATTTGGAACTGATTTTGATGCAGGGTGATATGTAAGGATCTAGTTTTAATTTGTTGCAGGTGCTGAACCAGTTTTGCCAGCACCATTTGTTAAAGAGGCTGTCTTTCTTCCATCCTATTTTGTTAGCTCCTTCATCAAAGATTAGGTAGGCATAGTTCTGCAGGCCCATTTCTGGGTCTTCAGTTCTGTTCCATTGGTCCTCAGGCCTGTTGTCGTATCAATACCAATATGACTATAGCTTTGTAATACAGCTTGAAGTTTGGTATTGTAATTGCTCCAGCACGGTTTTTTCTACTTAGGATTGTTTTTGCTATTCAGGGTCTTTTATTGTTCCATATGAATTTCTGGATTGCTTCCTCTATTTCATTTGAAAAATAATGGTGTTGGGAAACACTTGGGCTCCTTGGCACAGGATGAAACTTCCTTAATAAAGGCCTGGAAATGCAACAAATCAAAGAAAGGTTGGACAAATGAGACTGCATCAAACTGCAGAGCTTCTGCAGGGCAAACGACATAGCTTGCAAGATAAACAGAAAGCCCATAGATCGGGAGATCTTTACTGGCCATACAATGGACAAAGGCCTCATGCCTAAAATATATGCAGAACTAAAAAAATTAAATTCCTCTAAAACAAATTATCAAAGAACCAACAGTCCCCTCAACAAGTGGGTTAAAGACTTAAAAAGAGACTTCTCTGAAGAGGAAATGAGAATGGCCAAGAGACACATGAAGAAGTGCTCTACATCACTAGCCATAAAAGAAATGCAACTCAAAACAACATTGAGATTCCACCTCACCCCAGTAAGAATGCTCATTATCAGGAAAACTAACAATAACAAATGCTGGAGGGAATGTGGCCAAAAAAGAACCCTACTACATTGTTGGTGGGAATGTAAACTTATTCAGCCACTCTGGAAAGAGGTATAGAGACCCATCTCAAGGTGAAACATAGAGCTCCCCTATGACCCAGCAGCCCCACTTTTGGGCATCTACCCAAAAGATTACAAGCAAGACCACATGAAAGCCACCAGCACAACAATGTTCATCGCAGCACAATTTGTCATTGCTAAAATATGGAACCAAGCCAGATGCCCCTCAGTAGATGAGTGGATCAGGAAAATATGGTACATATACACAATGGAATTTTATGCTTCTATCAGAAAGAATGACATTGCCCCATTAGTAAGAAAATGGAAGGACTTGGAAAAAAATTATACTAAGTGAAGTGAGCCAACTCCAAAGAAACATGGACTCTATGGTTTCCCTCATAGGGAATAATTAGTACCAGTTTAGGCTAGTCACAGCAGAGGATCACAAGAGCCCAATAGCTATACCCTTTTGAATACATAAGATGATGCTAAGTGAAATGAATTCGATGTTATGGAGATGAGTGTTATATCACTGTTGTAATCATTTTCAACATACCATGTGAAACCATAGCTTCTTGTTGTTGTTTCTCTTGTATCTCCTTCTTGTGGTTGTGCCCGAACTATCACTGTATCTCATCTGAATACCCTGGATACTGTATATACATGTTTAAGAAGACAAATGACTCCAAAAGCAATACTTACAAAACCATTTGGTGTAAACCAACTGAACAACTCATGGGGGGAGAGGGAAAGGGAGAGGGGTGGGAAATGAGGGAGGAGGGAACAAGTTATACAAGAAATGTAGTCACTGCCTTACATATGAAACTGTAGCCCCTCTGTACATCACTTTTACAATAAACAAATAGGGTTGGGGATATGGCCTAGTGGCAAGAGTGCTTGCCTCCTATACATGAAGCCCTGGGTTCAATTCCCCAGCACCACATATACAGAAAATGGCCAGAAGTGGCGCTGTGGCTCAAGTGGCCCAGTGCTAGCCTTGAGCAAAAAGAAGCCAGGGACAGTTCTCAGGCACTGAGTCCAGGCCCTAGGACTGGCCAAATAAATAAATAAATAAATAAAATATATATAATATTTTAGTGTTTAGAATAATTATTAAAATGCAAATGATATAGTTAAAATTATGTAACGATGTTGAGTATGAAAAAAATTAAAAAGACTAGAATCAAAGAAAACAAAAAATAGAAATGGAGAAAAATGTATAGGTGCAAATTCAAACACATTGATTTTCAAATAAGTGTAATATAACTACAGTCTATACAAATTAAAAGACAGTGAGTTTATTTAGTTCGATAAAAATGCTTGATCCCCATAATTGTTACCAATCAGTTAAAACTGAATGAGTAGAAAACTATGCACCATATTAATGTAAGAATTTCTTTTAAAAGAACTAGCTGTAGGCTGGGGATATGGCCTAGTGGCAAGAGTGCTTGCCTCATATACTTGAAGCTCTGGGTTCGATTCCCCAATACCACATATACAGAAAATGGCCAGAAATGGCGCTGTGACTCAAGTGGCAGAGTGCTAGCCTTGAGCAAAAACAAGCCAGGGACAGTGCTCAGGCCCTGAGTCGAAGGCCCAGGACTGGCAAAGAAAAAAAAAAAAGAATTAGCTGTAGAATGGAGCACACCTGTAATTCCAGTATTTGAGAATGGAGAGTTTGAGATCAGTATATGCTACATAGCAAGGTCAAAGCCAGCCATGTGGAAAGAAAGGAAGAACTTTCTTAAAACTGATGTTATGTTCACATTACCAAGTAGTCTTAAAGAAAAAGTATATTTTTAGTGGTAAAGAATAATTTATAATGTAAAGAAATCAATTCATTGGAAAAATCTAATAAAAATCCTAGATGCTAAGTGTGTGTATGTATGTATAAAATAACAGAACTTCATAAATCTAAAATGAACAAAGAAATGAGCAAATCTGCAATCATAGTTAGTGAAATTAATATCCATCTTCTAGGAAGTGACAGAAAAATTAGGTAAGAAGTAGTAATGGTAGAGCATTTGAGCATTATCAACCAAACCAATACAAGAAAACTAAAGAATACACATACTCTTCATCACATATGAAGTATTTAAGCCTAAATCCATTTTGAATATTAAGACAAGCACCAACAAATGTCAATGGCCAACATGTATTTAGAACAGCATTTAAATTGCAGAATAAGATAAGGTTAAGGACAGACTAGCATGGCAAATTAGAATACTGAAAACCCACAATCACAAAGTTATTCTGGATACAGCCTGTCAAACTTTCGAATGGGACTTCACTGACTTAGAGACAATACATCACATCTGAGGGATAGGCATAAGCATATGGCAGTTGCTCACAAATTTGTATAAGCAGAGCAAAGAGTTGATGATCTGAGGAAGTTGTCTACCCCGTGGTATCTCAGACTTTCAACTGCAAAGGAATGGGGAAGAGGCAAGGGATATTTCTTAAAGTCCTTCTAGGAGGGAAGACCTTCCCCACGTAATAAACAGTCTGGAACAGAAGAACAAAGGGAACATGTCAGTTAGTAGGTTGTCCATACACCACAAATATACCTGGAATATTGCTGTGGCAAGAAGGAAAAGACTTATTTTTGTTTCAAAGTATTTGAGATGCCAGAGGCTCACACCTGTAACCCCCAGCTACTAAGGATGATATATGAGGATCACAGTCCAAAGCCAGCCCATGAGATTCTTATCTCCAATAAACTACTCAGACAAAGCCAGAAGTGGAACTATGGCTAAAGTGGTAGACTTCTAGCCTTGAGTGCAAAGAGGCTTAGGGACAGCAGCAAGGCCCTGAGTTCAAGCCCCAGGACCAGCAACAAAATATTTGAAGCTTTCAAGGAAATGCATTAACCTAAAGTTCCAATAGAATGAAGGATTGAGTCAATGCAGACCATGTACACTCAGCATGTTAAAGCAATGGCACCAAGATAAGCATGCACCTTTTTCTTTTTTGGTAAGTTTGGTAAGTTTTGGTAAGTTTGGTAAGTTGTGCTTCAGGCTTGCTAGTCTAGTACTCTACTGTTTTAGCCATACCCCTAGCCCTTGTAGAGGCTCTTTTTGTAAGCAAATATCTAGTTTTGGTTGCTTTTGTGTATATGTCTGTACATGTATGGCAAAAAAGCTAACATTATAAGAAAACTTAGAGAATGTGATCCATTTAGAAAACTAAAAGCAAACATATCTCTGGCCTAGAAATTAGAATTATGAGATAGACTTGGAATTATAATCAAATGATGAAAAATACAATAGAAAATGAACATTATACATGAAATTTTAGTGGAGATAATGAAACAGTCAAAGAACTCTAGCCATTCTGGAAGCGAAACACATAAATTAGGTACTTAAAATAGACTGATCGCACTTAGGAAAGAGTCTATGAACTTGGAAACAGGTCCAAAGACAATTCTCAAACTGAAAAATCAGAAAAGATAAAAATGGAAAAATCCAAAATCAAACAGAGCATCTGAGAAGACACATAAGGAATACCAAGTGATATATACACAACTGGAGTCATGAATTTTCTGAAATAAAAGCTCAAGAAACTCTAGGCAGGGCTGGGGATATAGCCTAGTGGCAAGAGTGCCTGCCTCCGATACACGAGGCCCTAGGTTCGATTCCCCAGCACCACATATACAGAAAACGGCCAGAAGCGGCGCTGTGGCTCAAGTGGCAGAGTGCTAGCCTTGAGCGGGAAGAAGCCAGGGACAGTGCTCAGGCCCTGAGTCCAAGGCCCAGGACTGGCCAAAAAAAAAAAAAAAAAAGAAACTCTAGGCAGCATAAATTCAGAGAAAAATCCATCTTTTGTAAAATTGCTGAAAACTGAGAAGCAATAATCTAAATCAAGTAAAACAGTAAAGACCAGGACATGATATACTACTATTTTTCAGGTGCTTAGAATGAAACAACCAACTAACTCTATCTACTAAATGGTCCAATGGAAAGAGTGATATTGACAAAAATGTACAGCACTTATACACTGACATGTTGAATTGAAACCTTTTTGTGTAAGTACTTATGTAATAGTAATAATAAATTTATACAGTAAAAGAAATGGAGAAATAAAGTCATCTTTAGCTAGACGAAAGCTGAATTTATCTCCACTATAACCATCCTAGAAATCATAGAAATTCTTTATGGATAAGTGGAAAATACACTTGGAAATGGAGGTCTGAAGGAAGGAATAATGAGGGAGGCGGTAACAAGTTTGACAAGAAATATACTCACTACCTTATGTATGTAACTGTAACCCCTCTGTATATCACCTTGACAATAAAAATTAAAATAAAAAAGAATAATACACTAAGGAAAAAAATCACTGAGTTACTGAATAAAATGTAAATGACATTCATGTAGCTTAATGAAACAATTGTATTCTTATGAATATATTTAATATTTTAGATGTGTTTATAAAACTATGCTTTGCTAAAACATTTTTACAAAGTACAAGGTTTATGGCATGAGCATAAAGTATAAACAAAGCACCAAAGGTGAAAGGGACTGTGTTGCTCTCTGTGAAGTGTCATCTGTTGAAGATAGACTGTGATAAACACACATTGTAGTCTTTACAAACAACACTCAAAAGTAGATCAAGGGAATTATAACAACATTTATATAAAATAGGCTATTCAAAAAATGTGATTCATTCCATATTCAAACAGAAAAGGAGGAAAAGAGGAATAAAGGATGGATGAAATTTTTTAAAAAAGCAGACATCAAGAGGGGTGAGTTAAATCCAAACTCACAGATAAATAAATTTAGTCAATTAGAAATAGACTTAACACTCCAAGTAGAATGAAAAAATTCTCACAATGGATTAAAAAGTAGAATCTATATGTTTAACAGCAATGTTTTAATATAAAGACATTGAAAATAAAGGGATGTGAAAAGACACATTTTTAATTAGTATATAAAAAGCTGAGGGGACTCCATTAATGTGACCTCAAAATGAGTATCATTGTAAACACTTTTACGGAAGATTAAGGACCATATTATCAAGAGACATGACTCTTGGTGTACCTTTAATAATAGATAATTAAAAAAAATAAGTAATAAAAACTCAACAGACCTAAAGGAAGGAGAGAAAACATAACTGGGATTTTATATTGTTCAGAAAAATGAGGAAGTATACAAAAATAAGTAGACATAGAAAAGATTTTTTAAAAGTACTGTCAAATACTTGCCTCTTATAACACACAAGAAATAGCAGAAAACATAAAAATGCATGTTGTGAAATTACATATTCTGTGGCATAAAAGTATTGAAATAAGGCAGAGTATATTCTCCCACAACTATGGACTAAAATTAAAAATCAGGCCAGGTTCTGGTGGCTCACACCTGTAATCCTAGTTATTCAGGAGGCTGAGTATCAAAGTTCAAAGTCAGCCTGGGCAGGAAAGTCTGTAAAACTCTATCGCCAATAAACTACTCAGAAAAGGCTGGATGTGGCACTGTGGCTCAAGTGGTTGGAAATTATTCTTAACCAAACCCGCTCAGGGAAAGCAACCAGGCTCTCCAAAAAGTCCAAACACCCAAACCAATCAAACAAAAATCAATGAAAAAGTGATACCTAGTAAAATCTTCCCAGCTATCCAAAATTAAATCCATAGGCAACAGAGGTATCAGGAAATATTTTAAATTAGTGATTATAACCATACAACAATAGGTTGTAGGATGTAATTAAGCCGGTTGTTAGAGAAAAATCAATAGCTTCACATATTTATTAGGCAATAAAATAAAATAAACACTGACCATTGAAGCTTTCTCCTTAAGTATAGGAAATATAGTTTAAAAAAAAACACTAAATGAAACTTCAATGAAATTGATAATGGACCAGCAACAGAGATTATCAACAAAGTTTGATTTTTATGGCCAACTGGTAAAATTATTATCAAAGACCACTCCCAATGCTATCAGCACAGTGGATGAAAATATGAGATATGAGCTGTTTGTCTATACCTTAGCATCTTATATAAAATAAGGGCTCAGATATAAAATTTCAATGAATAAGAAAGTCTAGTCTGAACCAGCCTAAAATCTTGGATCACAAATAGGAATCTTACCTGATAAATTATTTTATGCTCAAGTGTTGTTACTCTTCACAGATGAAATAAAGAAAAGCAAAACACATATCTGCCTTTACCTCTGATTAATTTTATGGAGCAGGTCTTTTTCAACTAAGAAGAATTTACACTACCTTACCAATTTTAGGGCACTTGATTTCCAAATGTCTAAAATGTCTCATCAGAAATGATGAGTTGCATAGGAATGAAGTACAACTGGCAACTTATACACATGAACAGTAAGATTACCTTTTCAGGCTAGATGGTTATGGGTCTTCCTAATTTATCATTCTTAATCTCAACAACTTCACCACAGCTTTAATGAAATGTATTTAAAGATACCCAATCCTTTTTCTTGTTAATAATGTAAAACATCTTTTCAAAAACGTAATTTTTACAAAAAAATAAAAAGGTCTCCAGTGTACAATCTAAAGGCACATACTATTATGTCCCTCACTTATATTTCCATCAAACATACTGTCATCAAATACTGTCATATAATGGTATAATGTTGGTTTTACCCATTATGTACTATACCATTTTTCCCTGCCAGTGTAATTTCATAGAATATTTTCTCATGTACAATCCATACATCTCAAGATTATTCCTAGGCCCTTCCTATTTCTCCAACTTGCATCCTAGTACCATGTATGCACCTTTGTAGATCATGTTTTTCCTAGCCATCTTAACAAAAGAGCAATAAATTTTAAGTTTTGTGTCCTCTTATGAGAAAATTGTATAGAAATCCGAAATGTAGCTTTCATTTTCATACATTTCAGACATCTTTCATACAGTTCACAAGTTAAAATATCTGGAATAATTTAAAGTAAGTACACTGTCAAGCTCTCTGGATTTAGTGTGGATTTCCACTGGACTATCTTTTCCTTTTAGTACTGAGTGGTAAGAGGACATAGCTGCTACCTGCTGTGGTGTGAGAAACTCTTTCCTCTTCTTTTGAGAAATGTGTGAATAAGAATGGCTTTTAGATTATCTTTCACTGTATTATAAAACCAGTCCTAGGCTTGCTTTAGGTTACTTTTTATTACTCTTTTCTAGCTACTAGCCTTTTTATTCAGAATTCTAATACCAGTATTTGTAAGAGACAGCTCTGAGTCTTAATCTTTATGCATTGACTACTACTGAAGCAAATGTGTGCTTTACCATTTGTTATTTCTCAAATTTAGTGGTCTGATTTTACTTTTTTCAATTGCCCATCATTTTCACTTGTCATCTTTGTTTGTTCTTTTCAAATGATCCTCACAATTTTTTTTAGCACCTTTTAGAAGCATACATTCTACAAATGTGCTTATGGCATTAAATCTATTTCCGTACTGAGTATCAGAGCCCTCAGGACACACATTGCTTTTTTTGGTTGCTGTAATTGTTATTCATATATCACACAATTATTTTCTTTGCTCACATCTTTTAAGAAAAATGATAGTTAATAAATGGAGATTTTCTTGGCAGTTATGTCACAGACTGGCTGAGGATTATACCTGAATCCCTGTCAGAAAAGCACCAAGATGGAAGGTGGGCGAGAATGAGGGGAAAAATGAACAGCAGCACTATAGGCACAGGAATGGCAAGCTTATTTTGCAGATTTCTACCACTGTGCCTTCTAATAAACATAGTAATCAAAGTAAATAGCACTCTAGGACTTATTTTAGAAACAGATGATTCTGAGGTGGGGGAAACACATGTCCCAACATTCTACAACAAAGTACTAAAGAGGCTGCCACTGTGGACTCAGAGGAATAGGTTATATAGAGGTTAACTTGTGATATTTAGATTAAGACTCTTTTCCTATTTTACTTGTACACAGTATTTTAAAATGTATAACCTTTTTTGTTGATTTTTCTTTGAAGAACAATTCAGGGTACACAAGTATACTAGGTATAGTTTTTCTGAATGTTTTTCTAAGGGCATTTGCCTCAATTTTTAAGCACTAATTACTAATTACTGTATTAACCTGATTCAAAAATACCCTGAATAACTGAAATCAAGAAAGGACAGGAGTGACAGGAAAAAAGGATCCTTAGTTAATATACTTGGGATTAGAATAAGCCATTTAACATGGTATGGGCATGATAAAAACTAAACGTACACTATCTCACAGTTTAAAACAGTTTTTAGAAGCTTCCAAAAAATACTGGCTACTAGAAAGAGAATTACTATGCATAATTTAAGTTTTCATATCAGAGAAATGCAGCACTTAGTAAGACTTTACAAGGAAGATTCAAATAAAACACAAAATAAGCCAAGTAATTGTAAGTAGTAACAACTTTATTTTACCTCAACAGTGCTGAAATGCAAAAGATATTTTCAGCAACCAGATACAAGTAGCATATATCTCATCATTAACATCAACTGATTAAAAACAAAGTCAAAAAGTTCAGTAAGCTTTTACATATTGGAATCTTGAAAGCCAACTGTCTTTTGAACAAAAATTTAAATTTAAGCAGAACTTTATTTCCAAACATGTGAATCAATTATGTCTTCATTATTAAAAGCTGAAAAAACACAAACTAACTGGATTAGAGTGATAAACTCGAATAATAGAAAGAGTTAAATATAAAGAATTCCTTTTCAAACGCGAAAACTCACACATACTACAAACCAAAGACACTGTGTAATTTCATTCCTAATGAAGAGGAAGTCTTGCATATGATAGGCACTCAATATTTTTTCAAAACAACTGAATCTATAATTTACATTATCCTATGAATGCTTCAATAAAGTAGAGCTCATTATCTGTATTAAAAGTTTGCAAAATACTCTGTGTGCTGACAGTGCTTTCTTTATAATCCAGGAACATTAAATAATTCCAATTACCCACCCACCCTTTTCAGGAATACACTGGATATTTTACCCAGCAGAAGTCATGTATGTTCAAGTCAGACTAGTTCATCTGCCTAAGAATATGTTGCTATTTGTTGTCTCTCGAAGATAGCTGAGTTGGATTTTCACAAAAATTTTCAGACAAGGTTCTATTGTATTTTAGTAATAATAAATAGTATCTACAATCCATATTGTGTGTGTGTGTGTGTGTGTGTGTGTGTGTGTGTCTGCGTTCTGACAGTGCTGTGGACTAAACCCCAAGTCTCTCAAGTAGTAATGAGCACTTTTGGCAATGAGGTACAACTGCAGCACTTATCCACAAATTTATAAAGACAGCTAATAAGATTTCAAATTTATGCACAAAATTTTACATGGGTAAAATAATAACTGGATATTTGACAATTTAGGCTGTCACTTAGCTCTAACTTAAAAATGAATCAATAATGGTAATAGCACTTTAAGAGACCTGTGTTAATTATTTTAAAACAATTATAATGGAAACCCTTAAAAGGCACAGCTTTCATGTTTTGTCATGCAGTACAGTGGTCAAATTTGGGGATAATTTACAGTCAATCAATCTACCCAAATAAAGCCCATTTAAAGAAAATATGTTAACCTGAACTTTCAGCACTGAACAAAGTCCTATTTTCAGAAATAATTCACTTTTTGAACAATATACAAGCCCAGGTGAATATAGACCCCCCCACACACGGGGGCAGGCACACACACACACACACACACACACACACACACACCCTCACGCAATTCATGCAAGGTTTTCAATCGCCACTTGAAGATAACTCATGAGTATTCAAGGAGGTAACATTGGCAAGCCTTAATCATGGCACCTTCATATTTGTGCTCCAAATACAAATACATGTTAAAACTAACAAAATGAAAAAGGCACAGATACAGTGCTTCTAGACCTTAGGTGTAAAGAACAATTTTAATGGTTATTTTTCTAATATATAATAGTTAAAACCACTCACTACTTTTTAAGTGTTGTCTCAGTGACAAAAGGGAAATGGCAGCTGTGTTAATTTAAAGCCAAGACTACTCTAGACAGAAACTGTACCTATTTTGAACAGAATGTCTATAGTATGGAATGGGGAAATGGCTGGGACGAGGTTATTAGAGCACTCAAATAGGACTACCACAACAGTTTTTAAAAAGCATTGCTTCAAGAACTCATAATACCAAAAATATACATAATAAATAAAAAATAAATCAACTTCCATATGATTCACTAGTATAATGGTAGGCATTATATTATATGGACATTTTTACAAACATAGATACACAGCACAGTGTTTGACATTTTTGGTACAAAATGTGCTACCAAAATCAAAAAAACAAAATGTAATAAGATACAGAGTAAGGGAGCAAGCTGAAATGTTCAATATATGGTATTACTTCTAGAGTTATTATAGTTGGAAATTTAGACTGAAGCAGTGAATTATTTCACAATATGCATTTGATATAAATGGGTACACCATTATTTTTTAGTATACTTTAACAAAATTCTATGGCTGGGCAAAATGTTTGCTTTTTCCTAAGGCTATAAGAATAAAAGTGCATATTGTAGATAAGTTTATTTCTAATTGCACATTACAAATTTAACAGACTTAATCTTTCAGTAGTGTTAAGGAAGTGAATTTCTACTTGACAAGATCTTCTGTAGAATTAAAGTTGATTACCAGGTAAGAATCTTGCTTCTAGCCCAAGGAATTCTTCCAATTTTAAGTTGTCATAACAAAGACTCAATTAAAACAAGATATTGAAGAAGAACATAATCTTTTCAGACTCCAGTTTGTTGTAGACAACAAATATTTATTTGAAAATGTTCAATTTAAAGATGAATCACTCCTGATGTCTTAGGAATGCTTCAGTAAACATTTAACAAAGAGATAGTAAAATAAAATCCACTTTATAACCTCAAGCTTCATAGTTCTCCTTTTATCCTGAGGTCAAAAACAAAATACACAAATTACCCCAATTTTAATCTAGATAATAAATTTATATGCCAACATATAGGTATATGCATTCGTGTTTCTCAGTGACACACTTTTTTCCTTGCAGTCAAATATAAATCTTGCCTAAGAAGCGCATTGCTAGTGCTTAAGTTGGATATAGTGACCTGACACTGATCACTCCTGCTTTTCTGCAACAACGTACAAGAAGAAATCTCCCGACTTTGAGTAACTTTGTTTTTAAAGCTAAGATTCATTAGAATAAAGAACTGGCCCATATAAAGCAGTTTATAAATAGTTTATCCTGTTCACATTATACAGAATTTCAATCATTCATAATGTTAGTATAGTAGCTGAAACACAAAGGAAAAAATGTGGGGAAAACATTCTCAGTGTAGCCCGACATAGTCTACGTTTCCCTCCTTTAGTCTGCATCTTCCACAGGCAATAATATTCATTCAGTATTTAAAGGAAGTGGACTGTCCATGATTCAACTATTATCTGGGTACCTCATCCAAAGTGAAATAAAACAAATAAATTCAATAATGAATATGTGGAATCAAATTAATGTATCATCAAGGGTCTTCCTTATCTATTATCACAAACATCCCTGTTGCCTATTTTAAAAAATTCTTCCAAAAGTTAAAACACAATTATTCCTTAATACCCTCAAAAGCAAAAAATATATGTGCCATTCAGCATACAAAAGTTACACATTAAAAGTGCATATATATCTTTCTTAATTGGCCCACACATTAAATTTACATTTGGTCATTCTTACTATTTAACAAGTACAGAATTCTTCATATAAACGTAGGTCATTATAAATAAAAAAAAATTACTTCAGCAAAAAACATTTCCTTACCACAATCTTAACCTCACTCAGTTCTCAATTATTGTAAACTCAGATAAACCCAGTTTCTTGGACAGTGAACATATGGACAAACATCACAGATTTTACTGAAAATTTGGGCTAGTCATTGTGTATTTGCCCCTTGAAATGAAAATAAATTAAACTGAAACAATGTATTGCCATAACCTACCCTGAAGGTAAGCAGGTTCTTCAGTACTAACAGAGCTCTGACTGGAGACATTCCTGATAATCTCCAGTTCAAGAGCTCTGAAGGAGAACCTAGTTTATACTTTGAGATAACATAGGACAAACCCTATAAAATTAATTTCCTATTCTCAAAATAATGGAAGATTCTTTTGAAACTTAGTATCTTCAGTTATCAATATTACTGCATTATGGAGCTAGTGCAATCTTGCATAGCCTTGGTCAAAATGCAAGGCACAATAAAAAAATTATTCTATGAACAAGAGAAGTCACTGAAGATAATTTAAGGCCTTGAAGTGAATTAATCAGTCTAATTTAAAGCTGAAGTATAAACCATAAATTATCCACCTGAAATGCAAGCAATATGACTTTCCAGCTTCTGTTCTGTGGACAAGAAAGCAGAAACAACTCCCACTTGTGGTCTATATCAGAATCCTTCTGCACCTGGAGGAGTAAAGTCAGTCCTGATTTCTACTGTCCATGGTAATGTCAGGACTGCTTTAGTCGTTTGCGTGGAATGCCGAACTGTGGACACTGTGCAGATGCCAGTGCTCGAAAAGCTTCTGCCACTAGGTGAGGGTGAGACTGAATCATGGCCTTCCACCCAGATGTTTCCATTATGTCAGCTGCTTGGCTAAAAGACAAAATAAAATGGTAACCATTAATGAATCTCTCCCAAATACACCATGTTGTCTTATCTCTTGCTTTTTGTTATATGAATTCTGAAATGTCTAAACACTGCTAATTTTCTCCATGCATTCAAATCATTTAAATTTTCTTAAAATTTCTTATTACTGTTTCGTTTCAAGTCAAAGAATGAATTTAAAAAAATTTTGATCCCTGAAGTATGTATTTTTTAGTTTCTTATCTTGCTCCCCTTAACTGAGGCTGCACAATGCTGCCTGAGCAAAATAAATGTAACTATATTATGCTTTCTCCCACAGGTCCCCTTCCATATATTTAAGTCTTTGGAATGAGAAACCTGGTTCCTTATGCTAGTTTCCTACTTTCTCTGTCACTTTCCACTCTTACTTCAATGATCTGGCTTATTATTCTGCAGTACTGAATTGGTTATTATACCTATACATTTAGTAGCATGCTGTCAGAAAGATAACTGAGTAAAGTTACCCTTTCCTTTTCTCTCACTTTTACCAGCCAACATGCAAATAATATTCAAATACTACAGATTCCTCCTTTAAGGTGCTTCTTATGGACTTTGATTTCTTTCTAGTCTCATTGTGACCAATCAAGTTTAATCTCTTTGCTAAACCTTACACCTCAACTACCACAACCACTCCAACTTCCTCAAACTCTACTTTCCAACCTGCAAGCAGGAAGTTTGTTAAAACTGAAACTTGATTATATCCCACACTTTAGTGAAGACTCATTACTCTTTCAATAATGTCTAAGTACTAATGTTAACAGGTTTTGTGCAATCTGATCTGCTTTCTCTAGCTCCTTCTCATTACCCAACTCACATACAACTACTACTACACTAGTGTGCACTTCTGTGGTCTTTCACATATTTTCATTACTAAAACGGTGAAAATCGTTTATTCTTTCTTCTGATATACACTTTCCTTCTGCTCTTCACCAGACAAGCTCCTACCAGTATTTCAGATCTTTATTTTTATAATTTGCAGGAAAGGCTTTAAATTTTGGTTGTTTTTGCTCTGGTACATGTCCTTGAACTCAGGGCCTAGGTGCTGTCTCTGAGCATTTTCATTCAAGGCTGATGGTCTACAACTTGACCCACAGCTCTACCTTTGACTTTATTTGTTTATTTTTGTTTTGCCATCAGGATTGAATTCAGGGCCTGGCCGCTGTCCCGGAGTGTTTTCACTCTAGGCTAGTTTGACTTTGAGCCACAATTCCACATCCAGTTTTTGGAGGTAAGAGTTTCATGGACCTTCCACCTACTGGGGTTGGCTTTGAACTATGATCTTCAGATCTCAGCATTCTGAATAGGTGTGAGCCACCAGCACTCAGCTTACTTCTGGCTTTTTGATGGCTAATTAGACATAAGATTTTCACAGACTTTCCTGTCCAGACTGGCTTTGAACCACTATCCTTCTATCTCAGCCTCTGGAGTAGCTAAGATTACAAGTGTGAACCACTAGCAATTCTCAAAAAAAGGCTTTCTTTCTCTGACCCCTAGTTGAAACTAGGTTCCTTTGCTATATTCTGTAACAGTTATTCCACACATTTTTTACCATCATGGCTTAATGCAAATTACTAATTTAATTAAACTGCAACTATATTATAGTACTTGAATAGAGGGGAACATCACAGTTGTTCTCATCACTATATATTCTCTGTACCAAGCACAATGCCTTGAAAACTTAAATAATCAGCTACCTCTTTATACTTCCCTACTTTGATTCATGCTATCGTTTCTGTCTGTAATGTCTGATCCATCCTTCTCATATCTGCTTCTGTTACTCTTGTTTTAAGGTTCAGTTCAGCATCTGCAAGAAGCCATTCCTAAATTGCCATTTATCTATCGTCCTGTACCATATTAACTTATAAATTGCATAGTTTATCTATTTCTATTAAATTGCTCAAGAAGAAAGATTCTTCCTCAAATGTTTGTTATGCAGCCTGTCAGCATGTTGCTTAAGATATAATGTTACATTAATGTTTTCTGAATTAAATAGTAGCTGATATCAATAAAATTTTATCTGTCAATCATTGAATAGGAGTATATCATGTAGGTATTTACATTTAGAAACACACTGATAACTATTAAGTATCTCCTGAGAACTTATACTATAACTTTTCCAGGGCATTTTAAAAGGCTGATATTAGTTCTTCTTTCCTTTCTTCCCCCTTTTCCTCACTGTCCTTTTCCCTTTCATTTCCTCCTTTATTTTTATTTTTTTTGGTCATACTGAGAATGACCTAGGGCCTCCTAGCTACAACTCTATCAGTTGGGCTATACCTTGTCATTTTTGTTTTTGAGACAGCCTCTCATTAACTTTGACAAGACTAGTCTACAACTTGCAATCCTCCTGTCTCTCTTTCCTAAAAACTGGGATTTTGTGACTGCCACCATGCTTTGGTTAATTCTTGAGGCAGGTCTTACTATGCAGCTCAGGCTAGCCTCAAACTTGCTATCATTCTGCCTTTGCTTACACGAGGCTGAGATTATAGTTATGTACCACCGAACCTGGATCCAGTATATTTTCTTAATTGTAAAACTCAATCTTAAAATTAGCTAAATAAAAAAAGCAGAATTGTCACTTCCTGGGACTGGTAAAATAGCTTAAGTGTAAGACTGCTTGCCTAGCAAGTGCAAGGCCCAGAATTCAAATCTCAATATTACCAAAAAGAAACCTGTCATTTGTTGTTAATGCAGTGTATTTTAAATTAAAACGAATTTTGCCTCAGATAATATTATATTATCGCACTGGGTAATACAGAAGACAACCAATGATCTGAAAGTTGATAATATTTTTTACTTTCATAAAACAGAATTCATAAGCAAATAGACATTCAGTTAACTAACTTTATATGCACTAAACAGACAAAAATAGTAAATAATTCAGTCAACTAACCAACTCATTTCATTGTCTTTAACATGGCCCTACTCCCCCCTCCCTTTCCTATATGATTATTTAAAATGTTTTTTTTTTTTTTTTTAATTTTGGAGAGTCTGTTAGGTACCCCAGGTTGGCTTGGCACTTGTTATGACCTTTAATAGTTTGAAATAATGGAATTTAAGAGTTTATAGATAGGCCTGGGAATATGGCCTAGTAGTAAAAGTGCTCGCCTCGTATACATGAAGTCCTGGGTTCGATGTCCCAGCACCACATATATAGAAAAGGCCAGAAGTGGCGCTGTGGCTCAAGTGGCAGAGTACTGGCCTTGAGCAAAAAAGAAGCCAGGGACAGTGCTCAGACCCTGAGTCCAAGGCCCAGGACTGCCAAAAAAAAAAAAAAAAAAGTTTATAGGTAAAACTTATGAAAAGTGGTAAAAACTTTTCAATTTTTCACCTCTCTTCCCAATAATAATAATTTCAAGGAATAGAAAAGTCACACTAAAAATGAGAAAAAGAAAAAAGTTAGATCCAAAGATCAACGACTAGATCCAATGATCTAAGATGAGAAAGATAGTAATCATCCAACTTCTAGGTTTACTATGGAAAGGGAAAAAAATCACAGTGCTACCATTTTTGGATTGTTAGGCAACGTAGTCTACAGCATATAAGGCAAGGTTTTAGGTAACTCAAGAAGCAGTCACTTGGCATTCAAAAATGAAGACTTTAGAGCCTAGTATACTGGTACTCATCTATAATCTCAAAACTTGGAAGGAGGAAGTAGAAATATTGTGAATTCAAAGATAGCTTGGGCTACATAGCAAGACTCATGTACTGAACAGCAAAATAACAAAAAAAGTATAAGCTTAAACTAGGCATGGTGGGGCATGCCTATAACCCTGGCTTGGTATCTAGGGCAGTAGGACTACAAGAGTAAGGCTAGGTTTGGAAAATAAAATCTTAAGGAAAGTCTGATTTATCTCAGCAGCAGAGTGTGTGCCTATTATAATGCCCTTGGATTTAAGCCTCAGTACTGAAGGAAAAAAGAAGTGAAGACTTTCAGTGCTTACAATGGTATTTTTTCCCCCAGTCCTGGGGCTTGAACTCAGGGCGTGGGGTCTGTTCCTACGCAACTTTTGCTCAAGGCTAGCACTTTACCACTGAGCCACCGCACACATTCATAAATGTGAAGACTTTCAAAGGAAATTTGGGCAATACACTTCTCACTGGATTAAATGGATACTTCCAACAGTAAAGTATCCGTGCTAGTTTTCTTTAAAGCTGATCTACCAGGAAATATATAGCCTAAGAAATCCACTAAGTTGTCAATTTTTTAAAAAAGTAACTGGCAATCTGTTTCATATAACACCTGGATTCATACTTATGGTGAAGAAGAAAAGGCTATGCAAGCAATTTTCATTTATGCAGATCAGAAACTGATGACATCTTACTTGGTGTTCCAGTTTTTCCCATCTTTACACCCAAGTTGTCGAAGTACACTGCACCTGCATTAAAGATTTAAACACACTTAAAGCACAATGAAAAAATTGTTGAGGGTGTCATGTCAAATGAAATACATGCATAGCTTACCGATTAATAAAATCTATGGCTTGTGCTTTCAACTGTTCTGCACTGTGCAAATCTGCAAGGACAAGGGTATCAGCAACATTGTCTACTGAGAGGTTGCTACACAAAGCTTCTTCACACATGACCTTCAGCCGTTCCAGTGCATACTATCAAAGAAAAATACAACCATTAAGCACTTAATACAATTACGAAGTCTTCAAATACATGACATTTGCAACTTAAGAAATGAAGTTAAACTAGAATATTCTCTGACCTAAGGTTATTTTAAGTCACTGAATCATTGTTTTAACTTACTATAAAGAAGACGTAATCTGCTTTAGAAAATTTCAATTTACATTAGTGGAAAATACATTGTATTATTTTACTGTTAAAATATATGCTAAAAGCTACCATAATATTTATAACTATTGAATATATGATATATTCATAACTCTCAGTATAATTCTTTTTCACTATTTCATACCTGGATTATGGAGTATGGAGAATGGAGAATCACTGCCTTTTTCTACTACTCAATCTTTAAGAATGAATGAACTGATAACTAATCAAATCATATTAAAACCAATAAAAACTCCTTCAGTTATTATAGTATATGTTTTTAGCAACTTTATTGAGGTATAGTTGACCTACAATAAAATGCTTATTTAGGTTTACATGTTGGTAAGTTTTACATTCATGAAATCATCGACTAACTATTCCAAAAAGTGAATTTACTCATCATCCTCAAAAGATTTTTTCCTCTTGTAATCTTTTCCTCTTTGTCATCTTTTTCTCTTTTCCCATCACAGGCAGCCTCTAATATGTTACCACTATAAATTAGTTTACATTTCTCTAAGTTCCTATAAATAGAATCAGAAATATGTACTTTTTTTATCTGATTCTTTTCCTATGATGACTAATTTGATTCATGTGTGTAACTGTCTATATATAAATAGTTCAATCCTTATTCCTGAGTAGTATTCAATTACATATAGATATACCAGAATTTGTATATTTACTTTTTGGTGAATATTTGGGTTATTTCCAGTTTTCAGCTACTATAATATTGCTGTGAACATTACAAATTTTATATGGATATACGCTTTTCACAGCTAAAAACCTAGAAGTGGATTTATTCAAGTACATGATTTTAACTATCTAGAAAGTGCTAAAAAATTGTACAAAGTAGTTAAACCATGCTAACTCTCATTAGCAGTGTCTGAGAGTCCTAATTCTTTTATAACTTCTGAACAGTATAATCTTTGTAGTACTAGCCATTACTGAGGTGTGCACAGGCATATCATCATGGTCTTAATTTATATCTTCCTGATGATGTTGGGATTTAAAAAAATACATTTTATTTATTTCAGAAGTGTGCAACCATTCTGTATACTCTTGCAAGTAACAGATTCTTTAAAGTTAAAACTTAAGAGTTCTTATAATACAGACTAAATATAAAATACAGACATACACAATGTGCTTTTAGGTCTTAGACACACTAGATTTAAGATTTCCTGATACCTTTGCAGCTTTTCTACCATAAAAGAAATCATTATGCAAAATTATAAAATTGTTAAGGTATTTCTCTGCCTTCCATAATGTCATATTAAAAAATTAATTTAAGAATATAGTCTCTATGAAAGTATACAAATGTTTTCATTAAAGAAACACTATATGTGAATACTAAGAACCTCCAAATTGCAATAAATTTTATATGCTAGTATATTCTTATCAGATGGATATAATATATGTATATACACATATTCAAAACTATTATGCTTATATTTTAAATCCCTATCATTCTTTCTCATACAAGATATTTTTACAGCTTGTCATTTGCTTAAACAATCTCAGTTCTGTATTATCCTACTGTATGCTATTTCATTAAACTCTCAAGAGCCATCTACAAATCGTATAAGTTAATTCAATACTTTAAAACAGTTGGGAGTTTTCATTTGATGATTGCCTTCTATACACATCAAGCTTTAGGATACTTTCAGCTCCTTAAAACCTAATTACTTACTTTGTCTGCAGCTGCCAACAAGCTGTCAGCCATTTTATCAAGATTTGGTGCTTTTCCTGTGTAAACAAATCTCATCATTTCCTTAAAAACCTCAGGGTCTAAGTCATTTATTTCCACTTGATTCTGTTATTGAAAACAACACAGAAAAAGTTTAAAAAATACATACATACAAATCAACTAATCTGAATCTTTGACAATAATTAAAATGCCAAATCTGAACAAGAATAATTGCGACTCAAATACACACACACACACACATTTTTGAAATTGATGTATGTAAATCTTCGCTAAGTGAATCAGCCAAAGTAAAGTAAGTCTAAAAAGAGCATGTATTTTGTGGGAAACTGGAACCATTTCTAGCTTTAAAGTAGACATCTTCATACTCAGCTAAGCACTACTATATGGGAATATAAATCCCAGTATCTCAATATTAAAAAGACTAAAAAAAATCCATAGGTGAAACAAAATACATTCATGTCTAGTTTCTGACTTCTATCTTAGAGAATGATGGCTATTAACACTTCCTTGTTAGATTTCCACATTCCAATAAAATGACTAAGAATCCAAAACCAACAGTTGTATCCTTAGCATTAAGCAAACACAGGAGCAGAAGGTGTTGGGATAAAGACGGCTCACTGCCTAAAGAAGACTAGTTGCTTTTTCACTTCTGTATATTGGTGTTCAGTTTTCTCCTAAGACAATGAAGCTAAACAACATCAGGTTTTCTGACACCTTATTATCAATAACATTTGATACCACAGATATCTCCCCCTCATAGATATCACTTAGATGTCATCTGAATGTTGGGCACTGCACCATGTGTGGAAAGAAAGATATTTTATTACAGCCTCTATAATTCTACAAAGCTAGACTACATGAATAAATTGTCCAGTGGGAGCCTTAAAGCTCACGTGTTATGCAACTAGCAAAATAAAATATCACCATTTGATCTCTAACATAAATTCATTTCTAAACGACAGAGACAGAAACATCTGAGATTACTGAGTATACAGTAATACTGATGCAGTATGTCCTTTTTGTTAAATCTAATACTTATTTGGTGTTAAGATTTAGGCATGAGTTTTGCTGCTAGAAAACAAGTAAGAAAATTAACTTACAATGTCTTGAAATGGGGAATATATAATTTATTTTTTGGTGGTACTGAGTTTGAACTTAAAGCTTCACATTGACCAGTCAGGCATTGTTACCTGAGGCATAATATTCCCAGCAAGAAAGAAGAACATACAATTTAAACAAAGACCTCTCAATTAGCTAGACTAACACAGCATCAAATTCTCACCTGCTTCTTTTGGTGGTGTTAGGACTGAATTGAATCCAGAGCCTTATATAGTATCTAGGATGGGTAGATAAGGACTCTAACCTTGAGATAGTCACTGTTTTCCTTCCAGATGAGCTTCACCACAGCAATTGCTTGGAATATTCACTGAGCCATTCATACTGAGCTACATCTATCATTGTTACACAACATGTTGTTTGCTATGACTGACAAAAATTTCACTACTCATTACAATACAAAAATAAGAACATGCACTTATATTTTAATATACAATTAAATATTACAACTATCAGCCATTTTTACCTTTTTGCTCTCTTCCATTTCATGTTCAAACATTGCATTAAATACCGGCGATCGAGCTGCACAAAGATTGAGCATCATTATTTAATGCACACATTTGTTGAAAAAATATATTATTTTACCCAAAAGTATAAAGTACCTGCAAGCACAGATTTATGAGCTTTAAATTCTTGTCCTCGCACAAAAAAACTGCAATCTGTAAATCTTGTGTTTTCCCAGAGATTACCTAAATCTTCTGCTAGTCGACATTCAGGCACCTTCAAAGTATTTGTATTAGTATGTCCTGATATGTTTACTGAATCTTGGACCACACTCACCTAATGAAAAAGAGACAGCAAGAAAAAAGACACAAACTAAGTATTATCAATCATTAATTACTACATCAATACTTAATATTTTTATCTTTAAAGTCATCTAGCTTTTTCAGTACTGTTGATCAAAATAATCCTAGTATCAAGGACATGAATTTACAAATGTAACAAACAAAATGAGAGAAATTACTTAGGAAAACTTAGAAGAGAGCCAGATCTTTTTATTTCAGTAGTGACAATTTATGTACATAACAGCTTATCAATTTGTTAGGAAACTCAATTATTATAATCACAGACACTATTTTGTAACAGAAAAGCCTCTATATGTCAAAGGAAACAAGGAAATGGCATTTTTATGAAGTGGAAGAAGAAAGCTTTTACTTTTTCACTTATATTTCAGGCCTCTTAACATTTAACTTTTAGAATACATACCATATGACTCAAATATAAAGACATAAAATTATACTGCGTGATATATAAATTGAAAACTTCTTAAAGTGTTACACTTACAAATTTTAACTCCACTAGAACGGATTAAATAGCTAGTAAAATTTACTTTAAATATTAAGTAAAAGAATTCCCACAAAAACAACCTGTATTGCTGAAGTTCATGAAAATCTCTTATGGAAAATCAACAGCAAGAGTAATAATAATTTAACTTAGTTTGATTTGTAGAACTTTTATTTACCTATGAAACAAATAATAAAAGTTGGTATGACTACAACAATTATTTTTATGTAAATTCAATGTTACATTTATGTAAATTCAATGTTAAAAATCATCACCCACTAAAATATATAAAAACTGAATAAAATCCTAAAACACTATTAGCTAAGTATGCACAGGATATACAAAATGTATTTATAGGAAAATGGAAGCTAAAAATGGACAGACTGGGTAAAAATTATTAATATACTAATACATGAGGTACAGTAAGACCAACATAAAATGTTTTAGAATCTGGATTAACGTAGGTGGACATCCATTTTGTTAATTAAGGAACACTTCCATAGAAAAATGAGAACAGCTTTAGATATTAGCTATTCTCCCACCAACTCACATTATTAACTTTTCTGGAATCCTAAGTTTCATGGAATGACCTAATCAATTCATCTTATTGTACAAAGATTTCAAAGTGATATTAAGACAACAAGGTAAACAAAATACCTTAAATCTCACTGCTTGTATGAGAAAAGAACTACACTTAATTTATTCATATTATTAAAGTTCTTTGTTCTAAATAGCAATTTTAAACTGTTATTCAAAGTTAATACTATTTTATAACATGATAATGACAATATATTACAATACTCTTCTGAGATGGTTTTTCTAAATACAAGGGCTTTGTGTATATAAGTAAATCTACCAATAAAGGTCATCTATCTTATCAAATTCTTAATACTTCTAAAATAAGGAAAAAAGCTTTGCTAATGCATACATGATTATCCTGTTACACTACATATTATATGCAAATGTGAAATAAACTAAGAATGTTGCCATTAATATTCAAGTTTTAGTTAGGGACCAGGTTTTTGTTTTCGTTTAAACACACAAGGTGTGTTCATTGTTCGAGACAAGCATTGCTGGTTGAAATTTCTAGGCAGAAGCAACCAGCACTGGTAAACTACTCATATGTATTGTTTGTAAAGATGTGATAACTATTAAATAAGAAAAGGATTTTTTTTTCTTTTGGTGGCACTGGATTTTGAACTCAGAACTTCATGCTTAACAGGCAGGTACTCTTCCCCTTGGATGATGCCCCTGGTCTTTTTGCTTTCAGCTATTTTCTAGACAGGGTCTTACCTCCATCCAGATGCCCCTACCTTGCTTCTCACACAGCTAGGACCATAATTCATCATGCATAACTTACTGAGATAGTCTCTCACTACCTTTTTGGCTGAGCTAGCTTTGAACCAAAATCCACAATTGTTAGCCATGGCACCCAGCCAGAAAGGAATTTCTTAAATTCTATTCATCATCTCAATTGTTTTTAAAATAATGTATTGAAAGTAGAAATTTTGTAACAGCCAGGTGACAGAAAAAAAGGGTTAAGATAATATACTCTGGTGTGGCTCAGTGGGAAAGTGCTGAATTTAAGTTTCTGAAGCCCTGGGTTCAATTCCCTGCACTGAAAAATAAAATCTATTGTGACTGAAAAAGGAAAAAAAAAGACAATATAAATATCATTATCGGGTATAGACATTGATGTTTTTACTTGTATCTTGATAAGCAGTTATAATTTAAGTAATCATAATTCACAAGGATTTCTATTATTAACCTAACACCAACTCAGCAACCACAAATTGGAACTAATAATTAACATTTCATACTCTGAAGACTATTCAAGTGACTATTTATAGAAAAATTAGTAACCTAACACAAAATTGACATGCCATGATTTTTTATAACTGCTTTCTCCATATCTATAATTGAACAAACTATACAAATTTAGTATTCTCTATTATTCAAAACAGGTAAGAGGAAATAGGCTTAGTCATGGAACCTAGAATTAAAAATTCAGGAAAAAGGCTGAGATTCCTTGCTAACAACTTTTTCAACAGTTTTTCAAACATAAATGGCTCAATCATAACAATATAGAGTGAAGATGAAAAAGTAAGGCAATCTAATCAACTATATTAAAAATCTAGATTTCCTCTACTACTACTAGTTTCCTCTACTAACTACTAGTTCCAATTTTTAACACAAGAACTCTCCAACTAGTCTAAAACCTAGGAGATCTTGAAGCTATATAGTACTACAAGCTATCTCTCAAACTATCTTCATCTCCCTACTATGTCTCTAAAGGTCAGACTTTTAAGATCCCATTTTTTTCACTGTATTCTAGATTATTTGGTCTTGGAGTTTCTGACTTTCACAGATAGATGCCACTTTTAAAATTCTGGTGACATAATATGGTAGTCAGATTTTCATTTTGCCAAGACAGGGATTTTTTTAGAAAATAAAACCCAACTTATACCCACCACTACAAAATATTTTAATATAGAAAAGCTACTGTATATTAACAAAATAAAAGCATCATGAAAAAGATGTGTTCTGGGGCTGGGGATATAGCCTAGTGGCAAGAGTGCCTGCCTCGGATACACGAGGCCCTAGGTTCGATTCCCCAGCACCACATATACAGAAAACGGCCAGAAGCGGCGCTGTGGCTCAAGTGGCGGAGTGCTAGCCTTGAGCGGGAAGAAGCTAGGGACAGTGCTCAGGCCCGGAGTCCAAGGCCCAGGACTGGCCAAAAAAAAAAAAAAAGAAAAAGATGTGTTCTTAAAAATAAAGAGTTTAGCTTTACTTATTTTTTTTGTATTTCACAGATGCCAAGAAGCTTAACATTCAAAGTATTTAAAATTTGTTGGGTTTCACAAAGATGAACTAACATCATCAGTTTTCTAGTTCTATTTATTGTTTATTCCTGTTTTCTGCATTATTTGGAGAGAGGAGGCAGAGCTGTTTATATTCCTAGTTCCATCTATCTCTCACCACTTCAGTCACTGTATGGACTGTGCAAGATTAAGCTGTCTTGTATAGAAAGGGTAGCACCCACCTGCCTTACCTGTCTACAGCACCACTTGCAGGGGAGGGGGAGGAGGCAGTTCTTAGGTAGGGCAGTGCAATGCTTCCTCCTCTTCCGCAAGCAGTGCTAGAGATGCTGTCGAAGGAAGGGCATCCATGAGAGGGGTGGAAGACATGATGGAGGGCACGAATAATGTTAAAAGCACTTTTTGCCCACCTATGCTAAATATGGTGCCCAGTATACAAATGCATAATTTGGGATCTAAAAATAGATGTGATCAATGCCAACTTAAAATTGTTTGTCGTGGTTGGCTCTACTTTTAGAGGGTCACTAACATGTATAATTTAACATATGGATACTTAACATACTTCAAACATACAGAATAAAAAAATTCTTAAACTTAATTTCAGCCTTAATTCTGAATTTCTTGATTGTCTAGGTTCCAGCATAATACACAGGAAATTACCTAAAAGTCATTATTTCAATACTAAAGTAGGGATTCTTTTCTATAAAGGTCCACTCATTAAAAAAAGAAAAAGAAAAAAAGACTGGTTGCAGTTTCTTCTGAAATAACCTTTAAGGGCCATTAAACTATAAGATGACATTTTAAAGAAAAACACATTCAAATTTAAGATAGCTGCTAAAATCTGTAAGATTCTACATCTTATGATAATAAAAATTTTAATTAGTAAAACGTATTTACTTAGAATACTACTTAGAATACCTGCCTACTGTCAACAGTACTTCAGTCTTTGGATTTTAGTGAAACTCTACTTATATAATTCTTGAACTGATTCCAGAGATGATTTTCAAAACTTCATTCAGATGAAACTACTTAGTTGGTCATAATAACAGCAGCTAATTCAAACATTAAGATAATAATAAGTTATTGGTAGGAGCAATAATCGCAACTTTCAAACTATGAAGTTTTATGAATATAATTACTTTATATATTTGTAAAAAATGTTTACACATTTATACTATGAGAACTACTTCTCAGATTGCTAACACCTACAGGATTAATACTCCTGTTTAAAAAATCAGGATTCCCAGTCATTTCTGACACTTTCTGAGATAAACTTGAGTAAAGCATTTAATATGAAAAATCTAAAATAATTGGCCATCTTTGTCAGTGTTATTCAGAATAAAGGTATTTAGAAACCATTCATATTCTTTTCAAGAGGAAAAGGATTTAATATGTAGGAGTGTAATGACACATATAATTTACAGCTAGAGATAAGACCAACATTTTTCCTGGGGCACCATACTGATTTGTAAGACAATTTTAATTTAGTCAGCTTTTTCTGGTCAAGTATTTACAAATGAAACCTTATTATTAACCATAACAATTCCTTATTTTTTTTAAAAAAGTATACATGTGTAATTCATTTACAGTATTGGAATATTGCTATGATTGAGTTTGCTATAGTGAAAAAAGATATATATGTGCATATATATAGATATATATGTATATACCTACCTCACAAAATAATGTAAGCTTGTCATCTGGTAAAAGACCATTAGCTTCATCAAGCAAAAAGTCCCTTCTAATGAATTTTTTAAATCCCCAGTCCTTTCCTTGCACAAATCGATATGCTCTTTGGCTTTCTGACAGAAAAGAGAAGCTTAAATGAACAAGTATCCAGGAGACATTTTTCTTAATGATAACATATTTTAAATGAAATATTAAAAAAGCAGGACTTGGTTGTGTACATCATAAAATTCTAAGTAAACCTGTTCTGCAATAATATAGCACTAAAAAATGAGGAAAAACCAGATCATTTATGCTGCTACTGAAATTTTGGCAAGAGATCACTTTGTCAAGTGAGCGCAATTTAAGAATTCTAGACTTATTAAGAAAAGCCAGATTAAATCTGGTAGAGAAGAGTGTTTTTTTAAAAACAGTTTCAACCTAAAACACAATGTTGACAAAGGTGTAGTACATAGTTCTCATTTAATATCTGGCTAGACCTCAAATTGAAATACACCTCTCATTTCCAGTTTCTTCCCTTTAAAATATATACTCCACATAACCAAGATACCTTTTAAGCATCCCTAACAAACACATTCTACCTATGTAACTTTTACTGAACTACAGAAAACCCAAAAAACTACCAAATAGGCTAAAAAAAAAAAAGCTCCTGGTCATTGGTGGTTCATACCAGTAATCCTTGCTACTCAGGACTGTGAAATTAGAGAATCAGTTTGAAGCCAGCCCAGACAGAAAAGTCCTTGAGACTCTTATCTCCAATTAACGACCAAAATGCCAGAAATGGAGCTATGGCTCAAGTGCTAGTTCAAATGTTCAGGGACAGTGCCTAGACTCTGAATTCAAGCCCCAGGACTGGCACACAATAAAAGCCTAATCATTCATGAGTCTTTAAAGATATGCCTTAAATTTAAAAACAAACAAACAAACAAAAAAACTCCGAACTTTCATAGAAGTTTAAAACATACTTTTAGCATAATTTATCACATTTAATATATATCAGAAGTGCATCAAATACCTAATACACTGTAATCGCTGTAAAATAAGCTTCTCTATAGCAATTATTCATCTATTAACATCTACAAAATGGAGGTAGAAAACCAGTGACTTAACTGAAATGCTCCACTATCTTAGACATTAGGCGAGGTAAAAATGCAAATTATTTCATCAATAAAATCTTTCAAAATGTGTTAATATTGTCATAATAAAGCTATTTGATTATGTGATTTGTCTACGGCCATACCACCCTGAACGCGCCCGATCTTGTCTGATTATGTGGTTTATTTCTAAAATATATTAAAAATGTAGTGTGACCATTCAGGAGGTACTCTCTTACTTAATGTATACTATACATATCCTTTGATAGTTTTCCATTATGAAGTTCCAGGCAACAGCATTTCAGCTAGGGCTACAAATATAAATTCTGGGGTGAATTTAACAGGCTCTGAGTCTAAGAAAAACTGATTTTTTTTTTCCAGTTAGTATTGAGTTTAACTGCTCAAAAGCTTGTAGTTCCAAGGTATCAGGGAATTCTTCTCCTCTGCATCTGTTCCAGATTTTACTAGGCAGCAAATAAGTCAAAGGAAAATATTTCTTAAACACATTATTTTTTTTTTCTTTTTTCTTTTTTTTGGCCAGTCCTGGGGCTTGGACTCAGGGCCTGCACACTGTCCCTGGCTTCTTTTTGCTCAAGGCTAGCACTCTGCCACTTGAGCCACAGCGCCACTTCTGGCCATTTTCTGTATATGTGGTGCTGGGGAATTGAACCCAGGGCCTCATGTACACGAGGCAAGCACTCTTGCCACTAGGCCATATCCCCAGCCCCTTAAGCACATTATTTAATGTCAGGTATCTTGTCCTAACAGCAATTATTTTTCCAAATAACAAGTAAAATGTCATTTGAAGACATGAAATTAAAATTTAGTATTATTTTAACAACTCATATGACTTATACAGCCTAAGATTTACTAAAACAACCATTGGCCTCCACTGAAATTTAAAATTAAACAATAACCAATTTAAGTGTTTGAAGATAAACAGATTTTAGCATGGCGAAGAACTTTCAAACTTTTCTAGGAAATATCACTTCTTCACTCAGTTTGTAAATCACTTACCCATTGCTTTTGTTTCTTCCCTCTTAGCGTTCAGAAGGGAAAATTTGAATTTTGCTCGAACTTCACTTTTGGGGCAGCTGACTAAAAGCAAATATAAGGACAAGTAGTCTTTACTTTCATCATCTAATCCCTTTGGATTTACCCTCAGGCACCTAAAATAAAACAATAGGCTCACTTGGGAGAATACAGTATTTGAAGAATTAAAAAAATAACCAATACTAAGATCATCTGCTAATATCATAAATAGCTTTTCTGTAAGAATCCCCCAGTTCTTCACAATTCTCCATACTGTTAGGAACATGTTACCAATTTAATATAAAATTATACTTATACCAGCACAATGAATGAGCAACAAGAACAACAAACTATAACAGCTGATTATTAAGTTAAAAACAAAATCACTACCCCAAACAAATAAAACTCTTACCATTTCATTTTGTCACTTGGACCAGATGAAAATGTTGAACTTTTTAATACTTCACCCATTTCTTCTCGGCAAAAACTGAAGTTATTAATGGTCCACATGTAGGAAAATTTTACTACTTTTACCTAAGAGATTCAGAAGGTCATTTTTTATAATGATGCCTAGGCTTTTAGGTAATCACATCCTATAATCCATTGCATAAATCCTTTTCATAACTATGCCAATAGTTGACAACAACATTGTTAATACTCTCTCTATATTTTTTTTTGAGGGGGTAGTGATGGTAGTGGGGCTTCAACTATGGGCTGGCCTGGGCACTGTCCAGGAGCTCTTCAGCTTAAGGCTAGAGCTCTGACACTTGAGCCACAGTGCAACTTCTGGTTTTTTGGTGGTTAATTGGAGATAAGAGTGTCATAGATTTTGTTGCCCAGACTGGCTTTGAACTGTGATCCTCCAATCTCAGCCTCCTGAGAAGCAAAGTTACTGGTGTGAGCCACGAATGCCCGCTAATACTCTAAAAATTTTAAGTGACATAAAGTAATGCATTTTAAACACTTGTACCTGTGTATAACACCAGCTTTCTGCAATAGGACCAGCAGACATATCCCCAGGCAGAGGTGGGGTGGGTTCTCGAGACATTGCTACGTTGCTGCAGACCTTTAGTTATTCACTGTCACAGAATGTTAAACAATTTACCTATAAAGAAAAGAAGTCTGATTACTGATCTTAAACAGAACAAACCAGGAAAATATATTTAAGCATTTATTAAAAAAATATTCAAAATTCAGTTTAGAAGTAATGTGAAGATATGAAATAATTTAAAAAATGACACTTTAAACAAGCTTCATACTGATAGGTCAGGTGAAAAAGTTGCTGTAGAGTTGTCATTATAAGTCACACATCTGTAAAATCCAACAAGTTTGCACCAAATAAAATGTAAGAATTCAACAAAGGTCTATAGGTATCCCAGAAAGGCTCCCTGATAAGACTTTGTCTCTATTACAGTGCTTCCTACTAACATGCATTCTATCGTACAATTTTTGTTCAGTTAATAGTGGTAGCGTACTCCTATGATCTCAGCTATTGGGGGATAGAGATCAAGAAGACTGCAGTTTGAGGCAAGCAGAGGCATACAGTTAGTGAAATTATCTGAAAAATAAAGCAAAAATGGTTGGAGTGGCTCAAAATTCAAACTCTGGTATTGCAAAAAACTAAAATACACAAAACTATGAACTATGAACATTACAACTATGTATTCAAAATAAACAATAAAATTCAACACTGGTGAAAAATCTGTGCAGGTAGATATTGAACACAGAACAAATCAGAAGATTCCCATTGAATGTGTAAACTTGTAGATGGTTCCATCCTATTAATTTAATGTCTTTTGCATCTTAACTATATGCATAAAGACTTTTGTAGTCTGAGTTTGTTTCCTAATTAAGTCAAAAACTTTCACTTAATTTAAGGGAAGCATTTTCTGACTTTAACATCTCTGAATTGCCAGTATCAGTAATTGAGTACTTGAGCCTTTTTAGTTGTCTATTGGACAAACAGTATATGCAGTTTGATTATGCTAGACAAAGATGATTTCTTATTCCTACCAGCACATAGCGGGGCAGCATGAATTTTTTTTTTTTTTTTTTTTTTTTTTTTTGCCAGTCCTGGGGCTTGGACTCAGGGCCTGAGCACTGTCCCTGGCTTCTTCTTGCTCAAGGCTAACACTCTGCCACTTGAGCCACAGCGCCACTTCTGGCCATTTTCTGTATATGTGGTGCTGGGGAATCGAACCCAGGGCCTCATGTATACGAGGCAAGCACTCTTGCCACTAGGCCATATCCCCAGCCCAGCATGAAATTTTTATCATGCTATTCAAATGAATACGTCATTCATTTGTAGACTTTTTAATTTATTTAATATTTTCAGAATGAAGTTTACCATGAAAAACTGAAAACGGAGAAGACAAAAATCACAGATTCAGGGAGATCATTGAATGACCTGCCTAGTAGATTAGCAAACTATGAATGTAACTGTATGTTATCTGTTAAGTGATTAGACACACAAACCCTTAATACAAAGTGAGTCCAGACAGTTCCTGACTTAGGATGGTTTGACTTAAGTTTCATCTACCTTAGAATGGTACAAAAGGGATACACATTCAGTAGAAATCATACCTAAATTTTTGAATTTTGATTTAAAATTAGTGATATGCAGTAAGCAATGATGCTGGCAGTATCCATGAACCATAGCTCCCAGTCAGCCATAAAATTATGAAGTCAAACAATGTATATTACATAGACAAGCTATCATGTTCCATAAGTAAAATATATTTAAAAGACTCTTTTACTTACAGTACTTAACAATTTACTTACAGTTTAGGGTTTACCTAAATAATACCCCATGATAACTTAAGGAGCAGTTGTACCAGACAAGACCAAGTAAGCACATCTTCACTGATGAAATCTTATTGTGAATAATTTAGCAAGGGACATAAGAGTAGGGGTATTCAAAGCAAGACTCTGTCTGTCCATCCATCCTAAGTACTTAATGCTTCTGAATATAATACAATAGCTGAAGGCAACTAAGTTCTACTGAGAAGTAGAAAGATAAAAATAAAAATATGAAAAATAAACATATGTCAAAAGGAATCCAAGTCCACCCGAAGGACCTGCCTGAGGTTCTTCTTGAGAAAGTGTTACTGTGTCAACATGTTCCTGAACAGAAGTTAAAATGACATTTTCTAGAGACTTCGTTAGGTTTAAGTATTTATATAGTTTAAGTCTCAAAATAACTATTAGGAAGGCAATATTTACCTATGAAAATGTTAGCAATGATGATGAGCAAACTAAGGATACGAAAACTGCTAAGAAACATGTCCAAGGTCATAGTAGTAAAATTTGATGGCAAAATCACTAATACAAAAATCTTATCATCACTGTCTCAGTTGCTCTTTATTTGTCCTCCACCTCTGATTACATCTTCCATTTTAACTGGGTACCATTCCAAATACAATTACAATTACTCTCAACCTCTTTATCCTAATACTATGGAATCTATTTTGAATTGACAATCTTTGAAATCTACAGCCTTTTCCTGACACTGTAAGTAAGGAGGTAATTTTGATTATATAAAAAACAAGCAAAAGATTTCAAGACGTTTTAGAGCTAACTCTTTGATAATTCCTGAGATATATTAATACATGCTGTAGAGACTTCCACAGGAAAGATTAAGACTCTTACTGCTACTATGTATATAATGCCAGGGAACTTCCTCCAAACAGAAAAAGAACCCCTCCCCCCCAAAAAAAACACCAAATACCTAAATATCAACCCCCTCATACCCTGATGAAATATAGAAATTGCTGTTTATGTTCCTTTAATGTATTTCTGTTCCTTTAATGTACTTTCAAATAAATCACTTGACAATACTTATGGATATAGGTGTAAGCAAGTATAGCATATGTTTTGAGATATACACATTCTATTTCACATATCTGACAACATGCTCTCTGGCACACTGAGCTTGAGCTATATGACAGAGAACATACAAGAATCATCAAATCCTATACAGTTCTACCACAAAGACTCTCATAATAATACTAAAGCTGGGTGCTGGTGGCTCATGCCTGTAATCCTAGCTATGTAGGAGGCTGAGATCTGAGAATAAAGGCTCAAAGCCAGCCCACTCAGGAAAGGTCTTGAAACTTTTATCTCTAATAAACTACTCAAAAAAAGCTGGAAGTGACATTGTGACTCAAGTGGTAGAGCGCTAGCTAGCCTTGGGCAAAAAAGAAGCTCATGGACAGTGCCCAGGGCCAGAGTTGAAGCCTTAGGAGTGGCAAAAAAAAAAAAAAAGGACTAAGACTTAATTGGTACTTACCAAGTAATATTCTCATGTATATTACTTTTAAAAAATTACATGTTATTCCAGAACCTATGTTTCTTATAGCATAACAAATTAATGATACTCTGTATCTTAGAGCTGGCTTTCAACTGAGATCCTCAAATCTCAGAATCCTGAGTAGCTAAGGTTAAAGGTGAGAACCACAACATGCAGACCTAAATTTATCTTAAATTGCTTTTCTTTACTTATCCTGCCCCCAAACTAATCTGCTATATAATTTAACTCAAAAGCTCAATATCCCCCCCTTCTCTCCCTTCTCTCCCATCTCTCCCTTTTCTCCTTTCTCTCCTCCGTCTCTCCCTTCTCTCTGGCCATGGATCATCTTGGCCACAGGCCAGCAGTTTGGTAATAAACTATCTGTCCTGCCTGAAAAAAAAAAAAAGTTCAATATCCCAATCAAAAGGAAAACCAAACCCACCAGTTACCAAAGAACAGACTTTTAGTAAGTACATTTACCTTGAACGATTCTCCCACCAATCGCTACTAATAAAGAACGGCCCACCAAAATATCTCAAATACCCTTAGTAACCCATCAAGGAACTATCATCCAACAGCTCACATAAACATTTATGTAGTGTATCTCCTGTATCAACCCACTCAACACAAATGTTTAATTACAGTTGGATTAACTTTATACTTTAAAAATATAATTTTGCTAAAGTAACAGTACCTTTTATTAGTTTTCAAATCACTAGAAAGTATTTAAACAAGGTTCTTTGTTCTAGAATCCCACAACAGGGAAACAGTTTCACGTTTGTCTAGCATTTACTGAACAAACATCTAAGTACCCAAATAGGTCAGGCACTGTAAAATAAAGATTATAAAGATAAGACCAGACAAGCAAAAGCCTATCAAAGGCAGATACAGCAGAGCTGCTGTAATAACCTTTTCTCACACCAGATTTCTTCTAAATCCCCACTGTGTTTTCTAGACCAGTTTTCTACCTTTTTGTTGAAACTGGAAATTTCATAACCTAAATACATTACATCCTTCTTCCCTCTTTCCTCTAGCTATCACTGACTCATTTCTCTTCTGGTTAGGCACACATGTGGAGGCCTACAGAACTTGTCTCCCTCAAGTCTGCTAAACTATCCCTATCTTATTTTGGGATGATTTCTCACCTATGGACTTTTGACCTACCAGAAACAAAGTTCCTAGACATTCCAGAATACTCTGATTTAGGATTTTATCAGTCTTTTCCAAAGTGAATTTATAAAAACTTACCAAGTAGCTTCACCCTGAAAATACGTCCTTGGCTCATCTTCTCATAATACAGTTTATTCCATTTCCAACATCAATTTGATCCTTTAAGAACTTATTACCAATACTTCCTTGACCTGAGCCTGTTTTTCTTATCAATAATCCCCATTCTGACTTCATTTCCTTCCATATCAAATCCAAACCTACAATGTACCACTTCATATTCTCTCCCCAGCAAACATACCTAACATTTCAGGCTTTATTTTACTTACTAATTTATTTGACCACAACCATACTGTAAGCCTTCCATTAATCACTGCTTGCTCCTCATTTGAGCTGCTGAGCAATGTAATAGTCTTTTAAAAAAAAAAAAAGACAAAAAAGTATGTTTTTATTCAACACTGCTTGAGACAGATGCTGGCAATTCATGCCTGTAATCCTAGAAACTCAGGAAGCTGAGATCTAAGGATCACCCTTGGAAGACAGTATGGGCAGGAAAGTCTTATTTCTCTCTAATTAACCACCAGAAAACCAGAAGTGGCAATGTGAAAAAGTGGTAGAGTGCTAGCCTTGAGCAGAAGATCTCAAGGACAGCACCCAGGCCACAAGTCAAGCCCTACAACCAACCAAAACAAACATTGCTTATTTTTCTTAACTGAAAAGTGTTTGTGCCAAAAGAAATGTTTTGCTAAATAATGAAATGGTTATTTGTAAATCTAACCCTAAAGATAGTCACAAAAGCTTTCAGAATACTTTAACATACTGGTCACTAGTCATATTTCCCTATTTAAGTTTAAATTAAGTAAAATTAGAAAGTCAGTTCTGCAGCTGTACTAGATTTATCATTCACTGTAAGTGTTCAATAGACATATATAGTTAGTAGATACCATATAAAAAGTCAAAGTTACAGAACATTTCTATAATGGCATGAAGTTTTATTAAATAGCTATTTGATTATGTTCTACCTCAAGACTGCTTAGCCAGTATTTCGATTCAAATAATCTATAACTTCCCACAGATACCCCCTTACTGCTATCCTGATGGCTTTAGGGATTTTACAAGCTGCAGTAATGACCATGTCCTATGACCCAGAATACCTAGAGGCCTAGGCATCAACTACATCTCCTATTCTTCTCTCTTCCCTCAGGATGAAAGGAAGTTAGTTGCCTCTAATCAGCAGTGTCCTCACCCATTTCCAATCATGGAGATATATACCAATACTGTCACTAAACAGTGTTATATACACCATACTTGGGCCTCTGAATCAAAAATGCTAGAAGAAAAATGACAAAATGGTATACATTAGAGTACTTTGCAGTAGAACACTGCTATGATTTCATTTTACCTTGCATAATCATAAGCATTGAAATGGCTTAATTCTTAGGAAAAAACATTCATAGCTACTCAATTTAAAGAAAAAAATCCAAAAAAGAAAAGAAAGAAGTAGAAGAAACAGTGCTAGAGGAATTACAATACCAAACTTCAAGCTGTATTACAAAGCTATAGTAATAAAAACAGCTTGGTATTGGCACAAGAACAGGCCTGAGGACCAATGGAACAGAACTGAAGACCCAGAAATGAACCCGCAGAGCTATGCCTATGTCATCTTTGATAAAGGAGCTAAAAAAAATAGGATGGAAGAAAGATAGCCTCTTTAACAAATGGTGCTAGCAAAACTGGTTCAACACCTGCAACAAATTAAAATTAGATCCTTATATAAAACCCTGAAACAAAATCAATTCCAAATGGATCAAAGACCTTGAAATAAAAACAGATAACCTGAAAACACTACAAAGAGGAGTAGGAGAAACACTTGAGCTCCTTGGTACAGGATGAAATTTCCTTAACAAAGGCCCAGAAATGCAACAACTCAAAGAAAGGTTGGACAAATGGGACTGCATCAAACTGCAGAGCTTCTGCAGGGCAAATGGCATAGCCTGCAAGATAAACATTTTGAAAGCCCACAGATTGGGAGAAGATCTTTACTGGCCATACAATGGACAAAGGCCTCATACCTAAAATATATGCAGAACTAAAAAAATTAAATTCCTCCAAAACAAAAATCTCAAAGAACCAACAGCCCCCTCAACAAGTGGACTAAAGACCTAAAAAGAGACTTCTCTGAAGAGGAAATGAGAATGGCCAAGAGACACAAGAAGAAGTGCTCTACATCACTAGCCATAAAAGAAATGCAACTCAAAACAACATTGAGATTCCACCTCACCCCAGTAAGAATGCCCATTATCAGGAAAACTAACAGTAACAAGTGCTGGAGGGGATGTGGCCAAAAGGGATCCCTACTACATTGTTGGTGGGAATATAAACTTACTTCAGCCCCTCTGGAAAGCAGTATGAAGATTCCTCAGAAGGCTAAACACAGAGCTCCCCTACAACCCAGCAGCCCCACTTTTGGGCATCTACCCAAAAGATTACAAGCAAGACCACACTAAAGCCACCAGCACAACAATGTTCATCGTAGCACAATTTGTCATAGTTAAAATATGGAACCAACCCAGATGCCCCTCAGTAGACGAATGGATCAGGAAAATGTGGTACATATACACAATGAAACTTTATGCCTCAATCAGAAAGAATGACATTGCCCCATTCGTAAGGACTTGGAAAAAATTATACTAAGTGAAGTAATCCAGACCCAAAGAAACATGGACTCTATGGTTTCCCTCATAGGGAATAATTAGTACCGGTTTAGGCTAGTCACAGCAGAGGATCACAAGAGCCCAATAGCTATGCCATTATGAACACATAAGATGATGCTAAGTGAAATGAACTCCACATTATGGAAACGAGTGTTGTTACATCACTATTATAATTATTTTCAACATGCCATGAATATACTGAGTATAGATATTCAGGAAGCAGGTCTTCTACCTTGCTATAGTATTGAACAGAAGAAATATATTAGCTCTTGAAAGTTAGCTAATAAATGTTATAGAGAAAAACGTACAAGCTACCTAGAGTTAAGAGAATGTATGTTTGTGTGTGCATGTGTCTCTACAGAAGAAAACACCACCAAATATCCTTTGAAAGAATAGGAATGTCATTTCCCTATTCATCAAACACAATTTATTCTTATTAAGGAATGAAAAGAGTCTAAATTCTAACACTGAAAAGGACAAGCAGAACTACTTCTTAATTCTCACTAATAATTCAATAATTCAGAAAAGAAAAATTCCACCTTACATAATATAATAATGCTTCCCTTTCACCAGAATGGCTAAAAAAATTGAGATAACATATGAAGCAAATGTCACACAATATGTAGGAAAACTAGAGTTCCCCCTAATTATATGAGATTAGAAATTCATGCTGCCACTTTTCTGAATATTTTTATTATCATATAGTTAGTTGCATAAGAGGTTTCATGATGATACCTTCATACAAATATACAACACATTCATTCACCCCTCTTCTTAAAGCAATTTCATTGTTTAATGTTGTATTTTCATATGAAGTATTTCAACCATATTCACCTCTCTCCTTTCATCTTCCCTACTGGTACCCATATCCAAGCAAGTTCTAATTTACAGTGTCATTTTTTTTTTCCTGGAACTGAAGTTGGAACCAGAGACCTTATGTTCTCCCTTGGCTTTCCCACTCATGACTGGCACTCTCCCACTTGAGCCATGTTTCTACTTCCAGCTTTTTGCTGCTTATTTGCAGTTAAGAGTCTCTTGGATTTGCCCAGCTGGTTCTTAACCAAAATTCCCAGGTCTAAGCATTCTAAGTGCCTAGGGTTATAGGTATGATCCACCAGTACCAACCTCTGCCATTCCTCTTTAAGGACTAGATTTTGCATATGAGGGAAGATGTGAAATGTTCTTTTTGGTCCTGCTTATTTCACTTACCACAATCATATCTAGTATCATCCATTTTCCTATAAATAGCATTATTCACATTTGTAGCTGAATAATATTCCACTTCGCATGCATGTGCACACACACATATTATATTCCAATGATAATTGGAAAACTAATAAATAACTATGCAGTCCTTAAAAATCACCTAATTACCTCAAAAAAAAAGAAGTTATTACTAGGGATAAAGGGCCATTACATAGCGTTAAAAAGAGGAGGTCCATTCTCCAAGAAGACATACTAATTCTTAACATGTATGCTGTATGCAGACAATATCTAGATGTGAGAGAAAAACTTACAGACTTAGAAATATTGACATGAACACTTCATCACCCCTCTAACAGAAGTGGGCTGACCCAGAAGGAAAACAGTACAATGAGGACATAGAGGAACTGAACTGTATCATCAATTAAATACTACATTCAATGGACATTGATAGACAACTTTTTATCTCCCCACTCACACCAAAAAAAAAAAAAAAAGAAGCAATAGAAAAGAGTATTTTTCTCAATTCTACATGGAACATTCATCAAGAACAGACCTAACTCCCGTCTAAAAACATATCTTAGAAATGGTATTCTTTTGTCTATCTTTTGTATGGTTTTACTCCTGATGTCACTGTAACTCTGTATATACATAGGGAAGGGAAAGGGAATATTAAAATGGAAAGACAAAGGATAAAAGGCAAACCAATGCAACAGCAATACTTACAAAACTATATGCTGTAAACCAACTGTACAAATCATGTGGAGGGGGGAGATGGGAAGGGAGGAAGACTGGGGAAAATGAGGGAGGAGGTAACAAGTTTAATAAGAAATGTACACATTGCCTTATGTACGAAATGTAACATCTCTGTACCTCATTTTGACAATAAGTAAATCAATTAATTTAAACAAAGAAATGGTATGTCCATTCAAACTCTAGTAGAATTAAACTAGAAATCAATACACAAAGATAGCTGGAAAATCCCCAAGACTTAAAGATTAAACACACTCCTAGAAAACAAAAAAATTAAAGGAGAAATATGAAAATATCTTAAAGTAAATGGGAATAGAAACACAACTTAATAAAATTTTTGGAGTATTTCAAAAGCAATCTCTGGGTCAATTAGTAACAACAAATGTATACAGCTAACTCTGTTTTCATGGGTTGAGTGCTCACTAAGTCAAACCACAGACTGCAAGTACTGGAAAAAAATATTGACTCTATACAGAATACTACAAACTGCTTCCCTTTGTTTTATTTTGCTTATTTGAGTTTTAGGTGGTACTAGGGTAGAACTCAGGGCCTAACCAGTTGAGCCATACCCTAAGTCCTTTTTTGCTTTAGTTATTTTTGAGATAAGAGTTTTATGTGTTTGCCCAGGGCTGGGCTTAGGCTGCAATCTTTTTACGCATGCTCTTGATTAGTGGGGAATACAGACTTGTACCACAATACACAGCCTACTTGTTGAAATGAGGTCTGAGCTGTCCTTGAACTTCAATTTTCGCAATCTCCATTTTCTAAGTAATTGGGAAGACTTTTCTCAGCATTATCCTCTATAACAATTATTTATTTGGCTTTACACAGTGATTTTACAGCGACTTCATGTATGGAGGAGTGCATGAAAATCCTATGTCCTACTAAATAAGGGACTTGAGTGCCAACAAATTCTGGCATCCACAGGGAATTCTACAACCAAACCCATGACACCAGAGTTGACAGGTTTAAAGTATACTGGTTGCTCATGCCTATAACCCTAGATACTTGGGCATTGAAATCTTAGGACTGAAATTCAAAGCTAGCCCAGGCAAGAAAGTCCCTGAGACTCTTATCTTTAACCACCAGAAAACAAAGTAGAACAGTGGCTCAAAGTGGTAGAGACCTAGCCTTGAGCACAAAAGCTCAAGAATAGTGCCCAGGTCCTGAATTCAAGCCCTAGTAGTGGCACACACACAAAAAATAATAATAGTAAGATAAAGTGCATATGTGGCATTATGTTAAAATTAAGAATTTCAACTGATCAGAAAATGTCTAAGAAATCAAAAACAATGTCATAAAATGGGAGGAGGTATTTGTAATATGTACTAAAAGGTCAAATGCAGACAAAAAATTTCTTACAATCATTTTTAAAGGACATATATTCTAGTAAATGTGTGTGTATACACACACACACACACATATGCAAGACTTGACCCAAGACTTCACAAACAGGGATATCTAGATGGCCAGTAAGCTTATGAAAATGTATACAATATCATTAATCATCAGAGAAACAAAAGAATGTTAAAGCTGCAATGAAATAGAGCTTCCATCGTACCAGAATGCTAAAATTAAAAAAAAAAAAGACTGAAAAAAATGTTAACAGAGTAGTCAGGGATATAACATTCCTATTAGGAGTTTAAGATGTCATACCACTTTAGAAAATAGCTGGCATTCACTAAGGCTGAACACAGGCTTACTCTCTGATTCACTAATTCACATTTATGCACACATACATATGTATACAAAGACTAGTTCATAACATCAGTACCAATAGTAGCAAAACCTGGAGACAAATGTACATCAGTCCAGGTGCCAGTGGCTCATGCCTGTAATCCTATCTACTCAGAAGGCTGAGATCTGAGGATCACAGTCTGAAGACAGGCTGACCAGAAAAGTGTAAGACTCTTACTTACCTCCAACTAACCACCAAGAAGCTGGAAGTAGAGCTGTAGCTCCAGTGATAGTGCTAGCCTTGAGCAAGAAAAACTCAGGGACAGTGCCCAGGCCTTGATTTCAAGTCCCAGGACTGACAAAAGAAAAAAGACCGAGAATCAAACATCTAAGCTTTCACCTTAGGAAATGATGAGAAAAGGAGGAGGAATCTGTCTCATGCCTGTAATCTTAGCTACTCGGAAAGCTGAGATCTGAGGATCACAGCCTGAAACCAACATGGGCAGAAAGTCCCCATCAGTCACTTACCTCCAATTAACCACTCAAAACCAGAAGTAGAGCTGTGGCTCAAGTGGTGGAGCACTAGTCTTGAGTACAAAGAGGCTCAAGGAAGGCACTCAGGCCCTGAGTTCAAGCACTACAACCAAAAAAAAAAAAAGTGGAAGAGGAGTACAAAGAAAGGAGGAACAACAACAAAAAACTACAACCTAGAGTGAATTCAATATTGGAGGAAATAAAAATAAAGAGAAACCAAACAAAATTATCAAGAAAACAAAATTATCAAGAAAAACATCAGCAAAATCAAATGCTGATTTCTTTAAGATCAATGAAATCAACAGGCTTCTAGCCAAGCTAAGAAAATAAATGAATGAATAAATAAGATACAAATTGCTAACATGAGAAATAAAGGAGGAAACACTTCAACCAATGAAGATTAAGTAGATAATAATATAACTAATTCAATGTGATGATCTACATGAAATGAAGCAATGAAAGATACTACCTGCAAATTTCACACAATAAAAAAATACCAATCATCAGAAAAGGTCTATGATCTACTAATGAGCTGGATCAATAACCTTTTAAAACAGAAAGCACGAGAACAGATTCTATACCAACAAATCAACAAAGAAATATTTATGATCCTATCAGTATATGCATAGAAGCATTTGATAAAATCCAACAACTCCCTCCATAATAAATCCTAGGAAAAGTAGAAACAGCCAAGTTAATTCAAAAAGAAAACCTAAAAAATTATCTTCACTAATATCATACTTAGTGATGACAAACTTGAAGCTTTTCCATGAAAATCAGAAATAAGGAAAGGATGTCTCATCTCACAACTACCTTACCACAATATACCAGAACAAAGGGATGAGGGAGAGTAAGGATTGAAAAGAAAGAAAGGTAACTATGCATGTACATATATGAATCAGAACATTATTAATTCAATGAACAATTGTGTAAAGGATGAATACGATTAACATATGGAAGTCAATTACTTTCCCTATTCCTATTTTTTCAGTGATGAGCAAGTAAAATCTGGAATTTAAAGTACTATATCATCTACATTAGCCCTGAAAACAAATATTTTATAAATAAAAATCTAATAAAATACACAATATCCATATGAGGAAACTACTAATCTGATTAAGAAAATTAAAGAACTAAATAAATGGTGAGATATTTCATATTAATGAGAGAAATGAGGTAAGAGAAATGAGAGGACAGGGAAATAAAAGGCAATAAATATTAAAAAAAGGATCAGACTAAGATATTAAAATAAAGTAAAAACTGAAAAACTCTGCCCTCCCATCACCCACTTTCCAGTGTTAAGTAACAAGAGTAAGATGATATAAAGGAGTTTACCTACATCTTCCTTCCCCTTTGAGATATTAAGAAACTACAAACTCTTCACTCACAATCAGAGAAACGGAACTGCAATGCAGGTCTGGTGGAAGGAAGAAAGGAAGGGAGGGAGGGAAGGAGGGAAGGAGGAAAGAAGGGAGGGAAGAAGGGAAGGGGAAAAGAGAAAATAGAAAAAGTTATTGTCCCTGGGTAGGCCTAAATAACATCTGCATGGTTTAGATAAACAGCACTCAGCAATCCTAAACCAATCTCTAAGGAGTCAAGAATGCTCTAAGTCTTGACACTTGTATTCCTCAGCTCAGAAAGTATAAAGACAATAGATAAGAACTAGCATGTTAAACTAAATAAATAAATAAACAAAATACTGGGACGTGATAAAATATACAGACAGGTCTCTAGGAATTTACACAGAGAGCCCAAAGGAGGATTCTCAGAAAAAGATCCAAAGGCACAATAACTATGTGCATCTGATCATATAAAATAATATTTATCAAAATGAACTCTAGAAAATGAAATAAGAGGGTTTTTTTTTTCTTGGTTGTTTTTTGTTCTCTCTTCCTTTTGTTCTCTTTGTTCTTTTATCTGTCTTTAGGAGGGTAAGGAGGAGCACAGAAATGGTGGGACAGAGGATGAACAAATGCAGCAGTAATACTCACTAGATACTGTTGAAAATTAACTACACAACTTGTGGACAGGGACAGGAGGGAAAAGCTGGGAGAGAGCCAGGGAAGGGTGACATTGTTTAAAAAAAAATGGACCCTTTATCTGATTTATGTAACTGTAACCCCTCTAACATCACCTTTACAATAACAATTAAAAAAAAAAAAGAGCGAGCATCAAGAGTCTTTACTCCTATTTCCTGTGTAGGAAATAAGAAATGCTTCTCACTTTGTCCCCATTTCTCGCCATTTTAACTTGGTATACTAAAATAAATCCTTGTCAAAACTTCTACCCTTGTGAGATTCTCCTTGTTATGAAAATTCTTTTCAGAGGCTGGGGATATGGCCTAGTGGCAAGAGAGCTTGCCGCGTATACATGAGGCCCTGGGTTCGATTTCCCAGCACCACATATACAGAAAACGGCCAGAAGTGGCGCTGTGGCTCAAGTGGCAGAGTGCTAGCCTTGAGCAAAAGGAAGCCAGGGACAGTGCTCAGGCCCTGAGTCCAAGGCCCAGGACTGGCCAAAAAAAAAAAAAAAAAATTCTTTTCATATGTGAACTTCAGAAAGTTTCTATGCTTTTGGCTTTTGCATGGAAACTTGAAAGCTAAGGACATCCCTCAGCCCTCATCTGAAAACAGAAAGACTACATTGTTGTCAATTCTCAACTTGATCTAGATTTAATAAATCCCGGTCCAAATGCCAGAAAATTCTTCTTGGAGTTATCAACAAACTGATTCTAAAGTTTGTATATCAGGAAAAAGCCCCTGAACAGCCAACACTGAATTCAGTAGAGGATTGACACAACTTCACTTTTAAGATTCAGTAAACATCTACAATAATTAGGACAGTTACATACTGATGAAAGGATAACTCAATTGAAGTGAAACAGACCACACAAGTATGATTAAGTGATCTCTGATAAAGGAAAAAGGTGACACAAGGAAGCTAATACTGTTATAAGTGTGATCACAAACTATTGTCTACACACCCAACAAAGGACACTTTTGTAAAGAGATGTGATAAGGAAAGTGGAAGCCCAAGCCCATAGACTAAGGAATGGAGTCTAGTTCAAGAATTTTTATGATGCTTGATGGACCACCCACAGGTCCATAAGGTGGGGCCAAAAGCTCTAATCCTCCAATGAGTCCTCATGGTGGCTGACCTCATTTTGCGATTATCTAGGGGACTGGACTCTTATTTACATCATGAGCATGAACTCCAGTTATCAAAGTGGGTCATTATGAATAAAATATGGTCTTACTACTCTGGAAAATTCAAGAGGTTTAGGAGCTACCTGTGAAAGAATCTGAGGCAAAGAAATGTGTTTCACACTACACAATGTTTTTTTCCTAAATGGTGCTGCGATAACTAAACATACACAAAGGAAAAAAAAAACAAGCAAAATAAAAAACCTAGACACAGATCTAATACCCTTCACAAAAACTATGGATCATATACCTAATTGTAAATGTTGAACTATAAAACTCCTAGAAGATAACAGTGGAGGAAACTGTCAAAATAATGAAAAGACAAAGCACAGAGTTCTGGAAATACTTGTAAAGAATACAACTAATAAGGATTTACAATACAAAACATATAAGAACTGTTAAAGTTCAACAATAAGAAATCAACTGAAAAATGAATACTACCTTAATAGACATTTTAGGAAGGAAGGTATAATCAAACATAAGACTCTCCACATCCTAGGTCACCAGGGAAATGAAAATGGAAACAATGAGATACCCCTATGCATACATTAGAATGAATGAAACAAAACACTGACAACACCAAATAAGAGAAAAGGATGTGGAACTACAGGGACTTTCTTACTGACTTGCTCATGGGAATACAAATGACACAAGTAGTTTGGAGGATACTTTGGTAGTTTCTAAAAAAACTAAAAACACTCTTACCACCTAGCAATTATTATCCAAAGGACTTAAAATTTCATGACTACCCAAAAATCTTACACAAGGCTGGTTCATAGCAGTTTTCTTTTTATAACTGTCAAAACCTTTACCAAGATGTCTTTACTAGGACAAATAAAGTGTGGTATATCCAGTCCATAGTGTTTCTCAGAATAAAAAAGAATTACCTACCAAGCCATAGGGAAATACAGTGGAAATATAAATGGATACTAAATGAAAGAAACTAATAGGAAAAGGGCAACACTGTATGATTCCGTCTATGTAACATCTTGGAAAGGTCAAAAGACATAGTCACTAATAATAAGAACAACAATAATCATAATGCAGTGGTCACCAGAGATTGGGGAGGGAGAGATGAAAAGGAACGTGTGCATGGGCTTGCTAGCATGGTCTCAAACTCAGGGCTTAAAGCTCCATTTGCTTGCTCACAGCTGCCACTCTACATGAGTACAATTCAAGTACAGCATTTTTCTGGTTAACTGAAGATCGATTCTAATAGATTTTTCTTCCCAGGTTGGCTTCAAACATCAACTCTCCAAGTCTCAGTTACTTGAGTGATTAAGTATTACAGCCATGAGCCACTGGTACCCAGCTCACAAAAAAGATTTTTAAAGGTAATAGCCCTACTTTGTATGACACTGTAATGATGGGCATACATCCTGAATTTGTCCAAATCCATAGAATATACAATTCAATGACAAAAAAGTTTGCTAAATTTCATGTCCAGCAAAAAGATACACTAGAGGTGTGACTCAGGTGGTAGAGAGGCAGCCAAGCAAGCAAACTGAGTAAGCACAACACCCCAATTCAAATCCTAGTTCTGGGGGGAAAAAAATCAAAAACTAAAAAGCAGAAGAAAGGTGGAGGAGGAGCAGCAGCAGCAGGGCACTGGTGGCTCATGCCTATAATCCCAGAGGATTACAATCACAAGAGGCTGAGATCTGAGGATCATGGTTCAAAGCCAGCCCAGGCTCTTATCTCCAACTAAATCACAGAAAAAAAAGCTGGAAATCGTGGCTAATGCCAGTAATCCATAATCCTACTTACTCCGGAGGCTGAGATCTAAATATTGCAATTCAAAGTCAGCCCTGACTGGAAAGTCCATTAAGACTCATTTCCAATTAACCAGCAAAAAATACAAAGTACAGCTATGACTCGAGCAATAAAGCATCAGCAGTGAGCAAAAAAGCTGAGGGACAGCGCCCAAGTTCTCCATGACCTACACCAAAAATAAAAAGAAAGAAAGAAAGAAAGAAAGAAAGAAAGAAAGAAAGAAAGAAAGAAAGAAAGAAAGAAAGAAAGAAAGAAAGAAAGAAAGAAAGAAAGAAAGAAAGAGGACGAATGGGAGGAAGGAAAGAAAAGAGGGGAAAGAAAAAAAATATGTACACCTCCACACCCAGGTGTGTAAAAAATGTTGAAACCTGCTAGATTCTATGTCAAATTCAGCCTCACATAATTACACAATTCAGAACATGCTATTAATTAAGGATGAATAGCCATAATAATATGTGAAAACCATGAAGTTCTTTTATAAGTATTTAGTAAGACCTACAAAGCTAAAAATCAAGGGGAAGACAAAAACAAAAGTTATTAAGGTCAGTATAAAAACTGTAAATTAAAAATTTGAAAGTTATCATTTTCTTAACATAAAGGTAAAGACTGCCTTAATCAGAATAATAACAGGAATTTTAATAGCAAATGTTAAGAGTTTATTCTTTTTTAAGTCAGATGCCTTCTACTCCATTTATTGATTTGTGTTTTTTTTAATCTATTTTGCTGGTTGTGGTGGTAATATCCTGTAATTCTAGTACTTGGAGAACTAGAAATTCATGCACAGCCTGGGCTACACCGGAAACCCTGTCGATAAAAGTAGTCAGGCAGGGGCTGGGAATATGGCCTAGTAGTAAAGTGCTTGTCTCATATACATGAAGCCCTGGGTTCAATTCCTCAGCACCACATATATAGAAAAAGCTGGAAGTGGCGCTGTGGCTCAAGTGGCACAGTGCTAGCCTTGAGCAAAAAGAAGCCAGAGACAGTGCTCAGGCCCTGAGTTCAAGCGCCAGGACTGGCAAAAAAAAAAAAAAAAAAGTAGTCATGCACCAGTGTCTAATGCCTATAATCCTAGGTACTCAATAGACTGAGATATGGGGATGGCAGTTCAAAGCTAACCCAGGTAAGAGAATCTCTTATCTCTAATTAATCACGAACATACTGGAAGAAGTGTGCTCACATAGTAGAGTGCTAACTTTGGGAGGGAGGGGGGCACCAGAAAGCCCCAAAGTTCAGGGATGGTGCCCAGGCTTTGGGTTCAAGCCACATGACCAGCATAAGAAAAATAAACAGACAAAACCCATTTATCTTCATTTTCTCTTCTAATTCACTATTTCCTATTAGATATTGACTTTATTAATTAAAGTTTCACAACTGTGTGTGTTCACAATTCCTGTGTGTTTTCAGACCTCCTGAAATACCATTTCTCTATACACTACCATTCCATTGCCCTCTCCACCTACGTTCTAGTTGCTTTTCAGGAAGACTGCCCCAGTGCCATTTGCTTTCAAAAGACTTTCCTGATGCCCCTTCTCTGTGCTTCAAGGCAAACCCTGAGTATACTGCTAGGACAGCATTACTCATACTGTGTACCCATTTTACCTAGTCCCCTCAGTTCTAATCACATACCTACAAGTATAGAATTCAGTGTCTCATCAATGGGGGGGGGGGGGAAGATATCTTACCCAATAACAACTTATTCAGTTATTTTTAAATGGTTTATATTATGTGTAGAATATCCAGATGGTGATAAACAGGAACACTGGCCTGAGCTCAGAAAAGAAGATATAGCTCATACTATAGATGTAATTTTATTCTAAATTTAGGGTTGTAGCTTTGGCAGTTTAAAACGTAATTCATCATCAAATTTATGGATGGAATAACTACTGAGAAACTCAAATTGTTCGCTGATTTCTCAGCTGCATTCAAAATAGCTGACTGGCACTCCCATCTTTTTTTTTTTTGGCCAGTCCTGGGCCTTGGACTCAGGACCTGAGCACTGTCCCTGGCTTCTTCCCGCTCAAGGCTAGCACTCTGCCACTTGAGCCACAGCGCCGCTTCTGGCCGTTTTCTGTATATGTGGTGCTGGGGAATCGAACCTAGGGCCTCGTGTATATGAGGCAGGCACTCTTGCCACTAGGCTATATCCCCAGCCCACTCCCATCTTTTTCATGTAGGCTATTCCTTGGTTTCAGTGATGTCCTCAAAAATTTCCTCCAATGTTCTCAGGACCCTTTTTGCCTTTTTCCCACTATGTAAGTGTCATAGAATCATTAGGCCAAGGCTCAAACCGTCTTATCCTCTAGCTTTTTCCCCCCCAGGTATTCTCACCCTCCACCCCAAGGCATTAATTATAAACTATATGTAACTATTCCTAAATTCATCTGCAGTTCAAATCTCTTTCTTGACATCAAAACTACTTCAAGACATCTAGATCTCTCTCCCTCTCTCAAGTGTAATTTTTTTTATGTTCTGCTTTAAGTGATTTATTTGGACCTAATAAGTAAATAAACTATGACAGCATCTAAGCCTGTCAAAAATAAGTGAACAAAACACCAAAAAATGCACATGTACATATCATATAGGGAAAATGGGTCTGGGAAAGAATACAGTAGTTTTTAGGCAATATAAATCACTGAGAATCTTTGATAAACACAATCAGCATTTAACACCATGATTAGTACTTCTCCATTCCTGATACTACTTAATTAAAATCCTGCTACTCCTCCTCCAGTATCTCTGTCTTAGAGATAAGAACCCCGAAAATCAGCTTTGTCTTTTCCTTAGGCTCCCAAATATAATCCATTACCAAACCACTTTTACCTCCCAAATATTGTTAAACTGGGCTTCTTTATCACCAATACTATTACTGTGGAGAAAGGTTCCATCATTCTTCATCAACTCCCTCCAGGCCTTCCCTCCTCCACTGTGCTATGAGATCCAAGTGGTGCTTAGGATAGAAGGCAGGGCCCTGAATTCTTGTATACGCTATTTAAATGGTATACCACGGAGCTACATCCCCAGCCCTCTAACTCATATCTGAACACCATGTCAGTATCTGTTCTGTGAGCTAATAACTGGACCATAAGCTTAGAAACTTTTATCCATCTGACACACCAAAGCATATATTTTAGTGAATGTTGCTAAAGTATCAATACAAACCAGAAACTAAAATAAAAGTGGTCCTTCACCACAGGTAACTTTGAGAGGCATAGACCTAATTGTTCTCTTTGCATGCACCTTTTGCCAATGTGCTCTCTACCTAGCAACCAATGATATTTTTAAAGCAAAAAAATCTGATTTACTGAGTGGCTTAACATTCTCTACTGATTCAGTTTGCTTTTAGGATTAAATTCAAAATGCTTAACATGGATATTGGCCATTGTGATCTTCTTTAGTCTCACTTCCTATAAAACTACTCTAACATGCTAAGGTCCACAGTTTCAGAAAGGTGGAATAACCAGCATCATTGGGTTACTACAGTTCACTCTATATTTCAGACTAAAAGTCAGTTCTACAGAGAACCATTCCATAATCGATTAGTGGGCTTCACTGTTTACAATAATTTCCACTGAAGCAGTTATCATATCTAAATATTATTTTTGTAATGTTTTTTGTTTCTTTATGCCCCAGCTGAGTTCTGCCTACAGCAATACGGGTACTGTCTTACCACTAACATGACACCATTGTCTAGCACAGTTTCTGGCACAGATGAGCCATTTAATAAACTCTTGCTAGGTAAGCAAATCCAAACCAGGAAAAAAACAATTAATGAATAGAACCACCCAATATAAGTGCCTACAATAACTGTATGTATAAAGCTTGTGATAGAACTGGGTATACCAGATGTTTTACAAAAGTTTATCTTTTCTTTCTCTAAACAATCTTAAAAAGATAAGGAAATTCAGTGGTCAATGGTTGAGATTAAATTTTAAAAAGCAAAAAGCAGGTTCTCCTAACATACAGAATCTTACCTAAAGTAATCAACAAGGAAGTAACAAAGGCAACAGAGTCAGAAACAGACTCTGGAGTCATTCTGCCCACTGCTTTGCTTACTGACCTGTACCATTTTGTGGAAGTTGAGTAATCTGTATTTCAAGTTCCTCCTTTGAAAAATAGAGATAATAAAGTCTATGTTGAAGATGACTGAGACTAGGGGTGGGAGGCATGGTCAACAGTAGAGTGCCTGTAGCAAGCACAATGCCCTGAGTTCAAATCCTCACTACTATCAAAGAAATAAACAGGATCATTGAGTTTAATATATAAATATTGTGAAACAGTACTTGGCAGTGTTTTAATTATGAGCTATTGCTGTTATCTTTAATAACCAATCCTCACTTAAATTTTATCTACTTTACTGTCAGAAGTACCATACTACAATATAAATTGAAAAAAAAAAAGCAAAGGTCACATTATTACAATTATTATTTGATAGAGCTTTTTCCAACCAGGTCTCTGTGGGAATAAAGGCCTACAAAGACTGATTTATGGGACTATTCAGTTCACTCAATAATAGTGCATACCTAGTACCACTAAAGGTGCTCAAGAGATGAAGTCATTCATTACACACCTTGAACTTGAGTATTATATACAGACTGATTTTAAATGGGATCACGTAAGGCCCTCAGGTGTCCCTAACGCTAGGCCCACAGCAGGTACTTTTTAAATAGTGTTGGAAAAAATTAATCTTTACAAAACCAGAAGTATCATGTTAAAACCTGGGTTAATTTTTCTTTATTCCTTCAAAGTTTTCTGTAATCTTTAAGCCAGATTCTTAGGGGAGACATTTTTCTTCCAATTGTGCTGCCTATATTATTCCAAATCCAATATTCACAATGGAGACACTAGAAAACCAGGAAGCAATTTTTTTTTTACAGACATGGGACAGCAAAAGATATTTAGTTTGTTCAAGGGCAAGGAAGAGCCTTCCCTTCTCAAAAACAGTATCACTCAGTATGAAGCACATTGCTTTACTGGTGCAAAATGATCTGGGGGCTACAAATAGGCAAACAGTTCCATTTCAATACCTAAATATGTACATATTCCACAAGTAGGGCATTTTTTACATAGAATAACAGATAATAACAGAGATTTCAGATTTTTACTTCAATTTAAAGATATATGAAGTAACATTAAGATGTAAACAAATATGGTAAAAATTTGGTTAAAAATCAAGCAAAGGTATGTAATTACGAATCAATGTAACAAGTTAAAAAGAGAAAATTAAGTTCTATTTAGTGATTAAAATTTTAAGCCAAATGGGCTTGAGGAATATCCTTCCCACAAGTTTTAAGTGTTTTGTTAGCACTAAAATCATTGTGTGTAAAACCTTCACTACCCATTATGTGTAAAACCTCCACTATCCAAATTGCCACATAGTACAACTTCATTCTTTTTCAAAGCTATAATCACGTTTTAGAAGTTCCAAATAGATACCTTAAATAGGAATGAATATATCTGAGCAGCTAACCTGTGTTTTTCGATTGAGAAAATAACTATGCAATAAGGATGCAGACATCCTATGTACCAAAGAGGTGTTAAACAAAAAGAAAGCAGCTTTCCAGTACCATCTTTGACTAAGAACTAAACTATCAATAGCCAAAACAAGTCAAAGAAGTAATAAAGGTAACATTTATCAAGAGTTACCATGTGCCAGGCACTAAGCACTTTACCTTCATTGACTGGCATAATCACTACCATCCTGAGGTTTATGAATAAATTCACTTTATAAGAATACTACAGACCAGAGAACAGAGAAGTAACTTACCAAAAGCTAGAGCTGGCAGATGCCAGAGCAGGAGTTTAGACTCTGGCAATCACACTACAAAGTCTGACCTCTTAACCACGAAGCCACATCAATCTTAAAAAATGATGGGAGAATTTGAAATAAAGCCCAAGTCCAAGTCTGGTGAGTGAGATATGTATCAGTTTCTAAGGTATAAACCTTTCACCACTTTATTTTCTAGTCCTAGAAACAGTGTAATTAATTGTAAGGAAAATGTGAAAAGACTACCATAATCTGGAAAACTCGGCTCCGGACTGTTCAAATACAGATAAAATCATCAGAAAGAATGGCAGATGGCTGCAGAATATTTACAGTCCTGAAAGATTAAGTAAGCAAGGTTAGGAGCAGAAGGTGAATCTCACTACTGGACTGTAACTACTGTGAGGGAGAAAATTCCTCTAACCCTTTCTTTTATGTCAGCCAGCACCAAAACATGTTACATTCAAGACCGATGAATAAAGAGGGGAAAGGGCAACAGCAACAACAAGAAAGTCAAGATACGGATCTCCAATACTCGGTCCCAGAGATTAGCTGGAGGCACTTTTGCTGAATGTTGAGAATTTACGAGAAAGCAAGTGTTTCTGCTTGGAGATTGAGGGCATGAGCACTGGGGTGGAGGCACTGCGTGGTCCGGAGAGCAGAGGGCTCACGGGAAAACAGACACAGACCACAGGGTATTTGGATGTGAAAGCGGCGGGGGGGGGGGGGGGGAGGGAGGGGGCGGGGCGTCTTGTGGCTGTGAGCAGTGCAGGGAGGGTGGGAGAGCCAGGAGGGTGGAAAAAAGAGGCTGGCCGGCACAGAGCACCTCCGGGAGGAAGACAAGACATTTGGACTGGAGAAAAAGGAGCGAGGCCGGTGGAGAAAACTAAGGGGGAGAAGGGAGCTCCTGGTTAGGCGAAGGCCGGGGAGATCCAGGAGGGAAGCCGCCATCCCCAGGAGAGGACGGGCGCCGGGTGGGGGTGGGGTGCGGGGAGGAGGGGCAGATAGGGAGGAGGTCGGGGAGGAAGAGGTTGGCGAGGAGAGGCCAGAAAGGAGGACCGGGGAGAACGAAGAGGAAAAGGATGGGAGGAGGGAGGATGCGGAGGGGGCAGCGGCGGGAGCGGGCCGATTCCCCGCACCGCGGAGGCCGCCGGCGGGCGGGCGGGCCGCGCGAGGACCCTGAGGACCCGGGGCAGGGGGGTCACCTACCCGACGTGCGGAGCGGCGGCGCGCGGCCCCAGGCGGCGGCTCCCCTCCAGCCGAGGCGGTGGCCGCAGTGGCCCTGGGAGCCGTGGCTGTGGCGGAGGCAGCGGCGGGAGAGGGCGATGGCGGCGAGTCCCTGTGGCGGCCGCCTCTGCCGAGCCGCATCCCTCCGCCCCAGTCTGCCTTCCTTCCCAATCTCCAGCTCCTAAACTTCTTCCCCGGGATAAACAAACCCGCCGCCAGGGGCGGCCGCCTCCGCCGCTCCCGCCCCCGCGCACCCCGCCCCCCCCACCCCGCCCCGGGCCCGTCCGGGCTCCAGCTTCCGAGTTAGGACTCCAGCCTCAGCCCTGCCCGCCGGGGCGTGTGCGCGTGCGCGCAGCGGCGCGCCGGCTCTTCCTGCTCCCCCCCCCACCTCCCGCGCCGGCCACTTCCGGGAGGGCGGTTCCGCCGCCGGATTTTAGGAACTGTCTGCTACACCGTCTCTGGGCGGGCTGGGCGTGGGACTTACCCCGGATAGAAAAAGCGTGGCCCTGGCTTTGCCCATCAGAAAAGCCTTCCCTGCCTAAAAAGCCCACCTGGACCCTCCAAGTGCCTCTGATGCAACAACAAAGACGTGAGTGGCAGCGGCCGTCTGTGCGCCCCGCGCGCAGGACTGTGTCTGCCTTCAAAGCCAAAGGTGCAACTTTGGCTGAACTCCTGGCGTGAACCCAGAACTCCCAACAGCTGACAGGAACAGCTGTATGGAGGCCGGGCTGGGATGGACAGCCAAGGACCGGGAAGTTTTCCTCGCGGGGAGAGGAGCTTGTGACAGGCAGAAGACCGGGAGGCAGCCCAAGCCTACTTGTGGGAATTCCAGAGGGACTGTCCCGTCTCTTCAGCCACTTACAATTTAAAGGAAGGGACAACAACAGTACTTTCATTCCACTAACAGAAGATGACATATGTATGATCTGACACCCAGGAGGGAACTGCAGAAGTTTGAAGGTCCAACAGTTCCAATTTTGTCAGAGCTTCCAGCTCATTTTATTTCAACTGCATTAACCAGCTTTTTTCCCTCCTTGGTAAATACTGGAGTTTAATTTCCATAATTGCTAAGGAAGCAGTCTAACCCTTGAGCCATACCTCCAAGTCCTTGTTGTTTTAGTCAGCATTTAGTTTAGTTTTATTTTTAGTTAGGGTGTCAAAGCTTTTGGCCAGGCCAGCCTTAGCTCAGATCCTCTTACCTCAACTACCCAAGTAGCTGCAATTTACAGATGTTTGCTTCAACACCCAGCTCATTATTCAACTCCTTTCTTAGAAAATGGAAAAAGGATAAAAATATTAAGTATTTACCTATGTGTGGAGCACTGTACAATGTCATCATATTTTGGGGGGGTGATGGAGATGATGGGGATGGAACCTAGGCTCTTTAGCCTGTTAGGCAATCAGTCTGCCATTCACCTACTTCCCCCATTCTGTGACATCTTTTTGTTTGTTTGCTGGTCTTGGTGCTTGAACTCAGAGCCTCAGCACTGTCCCCAAACCTCTGTTCTGAAGGCTTGCATTCTATCACTTGAACCACAGCATCACTTCTTGCTTTTTCTAAGTGCTATAGTTATTGGAGAAAAGAGTCTCATGGACTTTACTGTCCCGGCTGGCTTTGAACTGTGATCCTCAGAGCTCAGCCTCCTGAGTAACTAGGATCGCATGTGTTAGCTACCAGCACCTGGTTTGTGACATCTCTTTTTAATACTCTCAAGTTCATGAGAGAAATTATTCCCATTTTACACGTTAAACACCCATAACCAGAAAAATATCCAGAAGATACTAGACTTGTTCATGAGAACAGAAAGATAAGCTCACTTCAAATTAATATATGGCAGTCTTATACAGGTAGTTAAGAAAAAAAAATAGTTATATTCTTAGAATATAATCATTACCAGACATTTTCTTTCTTTTTTTTTTTTTTTGGCCAGTGCTGGGGCTTGGACTCAGGCCCTGAGCACTGTCCCTGGCTTCTTTTTTTTTGCTCAAGGCTAGCACTCTGCCACTTGAGCCACAGCGCCACTTCTGGCCATTTTCTGTATATGTGGTGCTGGGGAATCGAACCCAGGGCCTCATGTATATGAGGCAGGCACTCTTGCCACTAGGCCATATCCCCAGCCCATACCAGACATTTTCTGAAAGCCTTAGGATTAGATTTCCCAGTTGCATTGGGAGCTGGGTGTGTGGCACATTTCTTTAATCCTAAACAGGTGTCTTTGGGAGGATCAGAGTCCCAAGCCAACAGAATGAAGTTAGCAAAGGACCCTATCTGAAAAACAAACTAAAAGCACAATGACTGGGGTCATAGCTCACATGGTGGCACACATGCAGATAACCTGGAGTTGCATTGTTAGAATGTTTATATAGATCAAGGAGCTCTCAAACAACAACATAAACAAAACCCAGATATGGAGATGAACACTGAGGAAAAGGAAAAAAGAAATATTGGTGCAAACATTTCACCATCACCAGACCCCAACTAAAGACAAATTAAAAGCTGCCATACTCCTTGTGGCTATGTAATAACTTCATAATATGTGACCTCAGTTTACATGTCATTTTGGAACAAACTTTTTAGCTGTGTAAACCCATCAATGTTATAACAGCCCTTCTTTTCTGCTAATCAAATATTAAGCACCAATTGAAAGTCTGAATGCATCAACAATTAGGATTTAAGATATTACTGTTGATTTATAAATTTCTGCATTAAGATTTCCAATTGTTCTTCAGCATATTCCAATACGGACTTTTCCCTAAGTTTGATCTTGCCCTTGTTACAATATACCATGCTTTTTTCCTTTGAGTATTCAATGACCTTATCCTGTAATGAAGTGTTAAAATAATAAAGTGCTACTAAAGACTACAGGGATGGCAAGTAATACTAATAAGTATGTGTTTGACTTGTGAAATAAAAGATGAGTGCTGGATTACCAGTCCATGAAGAACTACCTTTCTTTGAATTTTCTACTTACTGAATACCTATTGGATACCTAACCAATTACAGTATGCTTTCCCTTTTTTCTGCCATAAGGAAAATATTTTTTAATGAAGAACTAAATAACAGTTCTATCACTAGTGAAAAGCATAGTGTTCTTTCAGAGTAGTATCAGGCTTATGGTACTTTTTCTCTTCTTAAATTTTCTCCTAAGGAACAAAACTCAGCCCTGTTTCTTTAAGTTCACACTTGTGATCAGAGATTTAAAATGACATTTGGCTTGTGTAATTAATGTGGAAGAAAGGGGAAGGACAACTCGTAAATTTTGTTTAAGTTAAATTTTAGGCCTTTTACATGGAAAGAAACACTAAAATCCATGTTTCATAACATTTTATTGTAATTTGTCATGTGCAGCATTTCATTTACTTGCCCTGTGTCTCCATTTCCTTCTACATTTCTGTCTTTTCACTTTTCTTGTGAATTTCTAGTCCTGTGGGCATTCTGTCCAGTCTACTCTAAAAGATGATTTTTTGTTTTTCTTCTGCCACCATAATGAAGAGAGTAAGGATGGATCTGCCATTAAAATGGCAGAATGCTACATTTTTATAGCCAGTCAATCAAATATTAATTTTAATCAGGTTTAAAATATTTTAAGGTCTTTAAAATTCTAGTAATTCTGGATTCTGTATCATTCGATACCTAAAGGGTTAGAAATGACCATTCCTCAGCTAGGGGAATGTATTATGTTGGAAAAGCCTTGGTTATGCTGCTGGTGAATTCCCCATTAACAATGCAGTAGAAAACAACAACAACAACATCATTTTATGTGTTCAGAAGGGCATAGCTATTGGGCTATTGTGATCTGTATGACTAGCCTAAAGCCGTACTAATTATTCCCTATGAGGGAAACCATAGTGTCCATGTTTCTTTGGGTCTGGCTTACTGTACTTAGTATAATTTATCCCAATAACTATGCCCTTATGAACACATAAGATGATGCTAAGTAAAATGAACTCCATGTTATGGAAACAACTGTTATATCATTGTTGTAATTATTTTCAACATGCCATGTGGAACCATAGCTTTTTTGTTTGTTTGTTTCTCTTGTATTCCCTTCCTGTGGTTGTATCCCCACTATCACTGTATCTCATCTGAGTACCCTATATACTGTATATACGTGCATTAGAACTAGGGAAGGAAAAGGGAATATCAAAATCGGGAGACAAAGGATAAAAAGACAAACGATTCCAAAAGCATTACTTACAAAAGCAATTGGTGTAAGCCAACTGTGCAGCTCATGGGGGGGGGGGGGGCGAGAAAGGGGAAAGGGAAGGGGGAGGCAGGGGAAAATGAAGGAGGAGGTAACAAGTTGAACAAGAAATGTACTCACGGCTTTATGTATGAAACTATAACCCCTCTGTACATCACTTTGACACTAAATAAGTAAATAATTTTTAAAGAAATATATATATAGTTTCTGCAACATTTTTCAAAGATTCTACAACATATCCTAGGCATTCCCTAAGGACTGTCACCCAAGTTACTTATTGTAGTTAGAAATCTTTGATTATACCGGGACCTATATGGTCACAGTTGCTATAATGTACCACAAAATGACTTCTACGGTCACAGTTGCTATGATGTACCACAAAATGACTTCTCTATTAATCTTTCTCTCTTTTCCTGGTGCCTTGATCATGCTCCTTCTGTACTCACATGTCACTTGAGAAATTGCAGTTGACTGGACCCTAGAAATTGCCCCAAGGAAGCCCAGAGAGTCCAGGCACAGGTCACTAGGCTTGCAACAGCCCTGTCTGACTCAGTGCAGCTGCCAAGTCTCCTCTTTATTTATTTTCATTTTTTTCTTTATAATCTATGTCTTTTCTTTACTGAAGTCAATCTTTTTTTAAAATTGTGGAATAGTTGTCAACTCAAATTCAGTGTAAAGCAAAAATGTAGATAACTGCCGTTTACATAGACCCCAGCAATATTAACATCTCCCAAAACTACTGCACAATATCATGGTCAGAATATGGATATTATACTAATACAATGCGAATGCAGAATCAGAATACCTAATTCTGCTGTTATCTCAATGTCTCCGGATCTAGGTGTGGAGGTCTACACAGATGCACCCTTCTCCCTATCACAACAATACCTAGTTCTAGGTATACAAAGGGACCCTGCCTTCTAAGTAATTTATCTGTGATTGTTACTCAGGCTCCATACTGCCTACAGAGGCATATAGAAGAAATGGGCTATGTTCCAGACCAGGAACCTAGTTGTCAAAGTTTCTGAGGATTTCCTGAGTTTGTCTTGCAGCCACACACTAAATGAACCTGAGAGCCTTGGACTCTCATAGCCTCTGTCATCCTTGATTGGATGATTTTGTACTACTGTCTCCTAAGTTTTACTCACTCCTCACTTCCTTTCTGACACTTCCTTGTTTTAGAAATCAAGCCCTGCTGTCATGCTTTTGTCAGTTATGCATTCATACCACTACACAGTGGTGAATAGCCAACTGCCTCCAGATGGTTCTCTCTGCTATTCAGAATGGTTTTCTGCCAACCATTCTGCAGGGTTGGAATCTCTGGCATGGTCATTTCCAAAATTAGAAATTAGTATGTACCATCTCTAGAGGCACTGTGCCTACACTTACCAGCACTCAAACAAGCCAGGTTTCTCAGCTACACAAGACTCATTTCTCAGTCCTTTTCCTTCCCTCACGTTTCTGGTCATGACAATTTGAGCTTTTCCCTTCTACTCATCCACTCTTTTCTGGCCCGGCTTTACTAGCAAAATACTGATCTTCCCTACATGAGCTACATCAGGTAGAATAAGGTTCTATGCAAGGGCTGCATAAAGCTTGGCTATTTCTCAAGACCTCATCCCACAGGCTGTCAAACACTGGAGCATGGAGCCATATCCTACATGAAAAGTACAATGTTTTATTATGAAAAAGTTAAGATTTCCCTCTTGAAATATTAACTTCACATTATAATTTTCTTTGTATTTTAGAGCCAACACATTTTCTTTTTCTTCAGCTCTCAAACAACTTGTTAAAATGTGAGAGCACTAAGAAATTGAGCCTTAGAAGATTAAAGGGGGAAAAAAAACAAAGCTGTGGGAAAGAAGAAAGGTAAGTGGTACTTCCCATGGCCCTGTGCCCATTACCATCTAAATGCCTTGCCTAGTAGTGCATCTGAGAGCCTCCTTGGCCTGATCTCCTTACTTGGGCTACACACTTTTCCACATAGCATTCACTGTATTTTCCAGGCCAACTGACTTGCAAGGACAGCAGGACATTGCCAGCCTCTAGGGTCTTTTGGACACCTCTCCTTCCAATATACAAGGGTCTTTACCCCAGGAGACTGCTGATTTGGGATACTGAATTTGCTTGACAAAATGAGAAATGAAGATGTTCTCTCTCTTAAGTTTGTAGCTGGTTTAGGCTCCCTGCCCCTCTTCTCAGCTTCCTCGACCAGGTCCAGTTCTTCGTATTGGATGCTTCAGTCTTGTCTGCAGGAATTTGCCAGCTCAGCCCACTCGTGTCCAAAGCTACTAGAACATATACCTTAAATTTCCCTCCATAAGTGCCTTCCCACATTTCTCTGTGCTTTTCAGTGAAGGAGGGGAAGGATTTCATGCCTGGCCTTCAAAGAGCATCACTGCTTCTAGCAGTTTTCTTCATCTGTGAGTACACAGACTAAGAATTTATACAAGAAAGTCAAGATGTTGGGCTGGGATATGGCTTAGTGGTAGAGTGCTTGCCTTGCATGCATGAAGCCCTGGGTTTGATTCCAGAGTACCACATAAACAGAAAAAGCCAGAAGTGGCACTGTGGCTCAAGTGTTAGCCTTGAGCAAAAAGAAGCAAAGGACAGTGCTCAGGCCTGAGTCCAAGCCCCAGGACTGGTGAAAAAACAAAAAACAACAACAAAAAAAGAAAGTCAAAATGTTTCCAGTAGCTACTCCAGGCTTTATCTCTTCTAACTATTAACTGTTACTGTGTTATTCCATTAGCACTCACTTTCCAGAATATCTATGGTTTTTAAACTAGTGACTACCATTTTCAAAGTATAAGGAATTTATGAAAATTGTATAATCACTAGTTTCAAAGACATAGACATCCTGGAAAGTAAAATTATATTTTGCATGTTCTGTGTCCACAGTGAACCAGTAAAGTGAAGAATGCCAGCAACCATGCATTACAGCCTCTTTAGTCTCCTTGTTAATTTTTCCCCAGAAAGAAAATTAAGCTAGCCTTTTAAAAAGTATGTTCTGCTACAGTTTGCATCGTGGAGAGGAAAGACAATGAGTGCTTCTATTTCCATGTTGTAAAGAGAACATCAAGAATTTTCCTCTATTTTGACTCTAGTGCCTACTGGGTACAAAGCAAGTATAGATAAGTTCTAGCTTCTCTTCTCAATATATATTTCACAATTTTCTTTCTTCTTTTTTTTTTTTTTTTCTGTCAGTCATGGGGCTTGAAGTCAGGGCCTGGGTGCTATCACGGATTTTCTGCTCAAGGCTAGCACTCTGCTGCTCTGAGCCAGGGCTCCATTTCCTGTTTTCTAGGGGTTAATTGGAGATAAGAGTCTCACCAACTTTCCAGCCCTGGATGCTTTGAACTGTTATCCTCAGATCTCAGTAGGATTACAGGCTTGAGCCACCATGCCCAACTATTCCACTATTTTCTTGCATATATAAAATGTATATAAGTTGTAACTACTCAACTCTAATGTTACTGTGATTTAAAAAAAAAATCCATTTCCCTCTTTATTTTGAATTTGCTTTCTGTTTTGCTTATTTGCTTGATCCAGGTAAACTAAAGACATCTTGTTACATTGGAGTCAAACATGATTAAGATCCTGAATATTTACTGGATGCCTTAACAGAATATGTGTTCTTCCATTGGCCTCCCCTCTGTAGGAAGAAGGATGACTCTGTCTGGCCTATTTGCCTTGGGATTCCTTCTTGCCTTCTCTGCTTATCTCAACTGACCCCTGTGGGCTGTTATCCAGAGCCCTCTGTCAGCTGGCTTCCTGCATGGCTGGCCTACAGGGGCAGTCAGGCGATTGGAGGATAAGAGAAATCAGTGGATGTTCTGTCTCTTCCTGCCTTTGGCATGGTTCCCCCACAGCAATTGTGCCTCATCCAGGTCTCCATCTCCTGCTACACAGGCCTAATATGGAATCAGCCTTGGGCTCTGGAAATACCATCTCCTCCTTCCCACCTGTTTAAAAAGTGTAAGGGCTTCCTGTGGTTGTTAATCCCTGGATTCTTCCGCTTTTATTCATCACCCACACAATGGACTCCTTGTATTGAATTCTTCCTTTGGAGTAATAAGTGTGGGTTCTGTTGATGTGGATAGACTAGGCACATTTGTCAATTTTATGTTTTCATAAGGGACTTACTCTACCCATAGGAGGGATGAGTTTTAACATGAAAGCAGTTACATTATTACATTTAAGAACTTGTCTGTTTGTCTCCTATTGGGCTCACTAGAGTTGCCGTTTTCCCATTCTTTACTGAAGTCTGTACTGGATACTTACTTTCCACAAAAATTAAAAAAAAACAAAACCTATCTTCTCTCATTTTCTCCAGTTCTAGAGTGCAACACACCTGTCTTTTGAGGTCATAGCCACAACGGTGTACAATGATTTGGTTTTGTATCTATCTTTATTTTGTTTGTTTGCTTATTTATTTTCTGATAGGGTCTTATCAAGTATCCAAGGCTGGCCTCAACCTCATAGTTTTCCTGCCTCAGACTCCAAGTACTAGCATTATAGGTATATACCCCCCATATATAATCTTTTTTTATTATTTTGTCATTTGTGGGGCATGAACTCAGTGAATGGGTGCTGTCTCTGAGCCTCTAAAGGCTAGTGCACTACCACCTGAATCACAGAGCCACTTCCTGTTTTTGAGTGCTTAATTGGAGATAATGGGTATTTTTTCCCAGGCTGGCTTTGAACTGAGATCCTCAGCTCTCAGCCTCCTGAGTAGCTAAGATTACTGGCATGAGCCACTGGCACTTGGCTTTTGTTTATTTTTAAAAAAAATTTTATCTAGTATAAAACCTGTTTGTTTGTGGTTGTGTTTTGGTTGTTGTTTTTTTTATTGCTGCTCTTGTTTATTTATTTATATTTAGTTTACTTTTAAAGGTAGGCTTGCTATGTAGCCTAGGCTGAGTGGTGGAATTATAGATGTATACCACTAAGGTCAACACTATGTAGTATTTGTAACAAGAATGTTACAACTGTAGGATAGCCAAATGAATACTGAAGTTTGTTATTTTTTTCATTCACAATTTGAGTTGATGTAACTGGGTTGGAATGTGTCAGCCTCTTCCTGAATAGCATAAGACAAAGTGAAAGATAACCATCACAGATCTATGAACACAGCAATGAAATAAAACATGAAAGGATCTTGTAAGTGATGAAGTGCTAAGTGCTATAAGTGCTTTCTATTTTAAAAGAGTAAATAAGCCTAAATTATTTTCCTTAAACAAGTGTAATTTTTTTAAAGAAATAAGCAATGAAGGTATTTCTACACTGTAATTCCTACAGAAGTTTAATAAAATCACATAGTTGTGGTCTAGTGCCACAAATTTTCTGTTTCTCACTTGCTGACCTTTGGAGATAGAAAATTCTTTGCATTAAGGGCTGCCATGAGCATTATAAATGTGTCATTATTCCTGCCAGTAGCAGTAGTGGTAATATTAAAAACATCTTTAACAATGCCAAATATCCCTTGAAAGAAGGTAGAGACAGCCTCTGAAGGTGAAAACATTTATGTAACAAAATCTACTTGGAAAAAAGGATTACCTCTTTTACTTCAAGATGTTAAAGCAAATAATTCAAAAGGGTTTGCCACTGAGAAACTGTGGCTCATGCCTGTTATCCTAGCTACGCAGGAGAGTGAGATCTGAAGATACAGTCTGAAGGCAACACAAACAGGAAAGTCCTTGAGAGTCTTATTTCCAATTGGCCACCAAAAATAAACAGAAAGAGAACTGTGGCTTAAATGGTAGAGTGCTAGAAATGCTCACTGACAGCCTACACACACACACACACACACACACACACACACGTTTGACATTTCCAAAATTTCTCAAAAAGAACTTTTATATTGAGTTCCATCATAAAATAGAAGCTGTTTCAGAGATCCCTAAACTTCACAGTAAAAGTCAGTGAGTATTGTTACAGCAGTGGTCTGTGTTACAAAGTATTTATTTTGAAGAAAATTATCTTCTACTTAAATATAATTGGATTACCTACCCCAAATAAGCGTTCTTCTTTGTATAAGCTTTTTTCTTGTATTGTTTTATTAGATATTAAAAATGACACATTTTTATCTGACTAGTATATGTTGAAAATCTGATGCCCTTTAAGAGGTATGGAAATTCTGACTATTAGTAGGAACATGTATTTTGCTCATAAAATGACTCAGATATTCTGAGTCTGTACTTGTATAGACTATCTGGAAGAATTAGAATTTTATGAGCATCACTGAGAGCTTATATTATATAGAACCCTTATATTATATAGAACTCTTATATAGAACATTATTTTTGTTCTTAATGTGATGCTTTTAGCTGCCACTGGGAACTGGCAACACGACCATATCTATTTAAAGCTGTAAATTGTTATATTTAAAACATTAATCCCACTTCTCCAAACATGTCCCTGCCAGCTTCTATCAACAGGTTTCTAAAACGAGGTTCATACCTCCAATCCTGTCAGCTTTCTTCCTAGCTTAAGAAAATATTGACCAAAGTGAGTTGTGAAACAGGTGAAACTGGTTGTCATAAATGGGCTGTTTGGGCTGGGAAGACAGAAGAGATGCACTGTCCTGACATGAGTGGATTGCTAATCTTACTGGACAGCTCTTTCTAAGAGGGTAAATGAATACTCATTGCTTTAGGAAACACTCACTCATTTCTTCATTTATGGTTTTGTATTGTTCTGGTTAAACTGCTTCTCAGGGCCTATGGCCCCATTGGAAGGACTTATTAACAACAATAGTAGCTTATAGTTATTAATAGTATATGTTCTTATTTGTAAAGATGGTTACAATAAAAATGATTTTTTTTAAAAAGAAAAACCAGCATACTGACACTGCTGGTGTGAATTTAGGCCTTAAACAGTGGGCTTAAGTTGGGCAAGAAAGTTAGTTGTTATAGTATTGCTTTTGGATGACTTTGGACAGTTGCTTCCTCTCCAGTTCCATACATTTTCTTCATCTTACACTTGGCATATACTTTTTGTGGTCCAGTCCCTTGTGTAGGTATTTGGATCTATTGACTCTGCCTAAATTGAGCTTGGCCTAGTACCCTAACTTAAATATTCTTTTTTTTTTTTTTTGGCCAGTCCTGGGGCTTGGACTCAGGGCCTGAGCACTGTCCCTGGCTTCTTTTTGCTCAAGGCTAGCACTCTGCCACTTGAGCCACAGCGCCACTTCTGGCCATTTTCTGTATATCTGGTGCTGGGGAATTGAACCCAGGCCCTCATGTATATGAGACAAGCACTCTTGCCACTAGGCCATATCCCCAGCCCTAACTTAAATATTCTTCAACATAATTCTTGTTTCTGGAAGAGGAATTTCTTGGAAATGGTATTACTTTCCCAATTTGTTTTGTAAGGTTCAATGATTTTTTTAAATGGTGCAAATTTAGATAGAAATGGTCTAAACTAAATCCTTCAGATCCTAAACATAGGAGGTAAGTTATTATTAGTAATTTCCATAGTCCTTCCTGCCTACCACTGATGAAAAGATTTAGCCAAAATGGAGTAATAAGGAAAAGATTTACCCTCTCATCTGCATCAACCAAACAAAACCAACCAATAAAAAAGCAAATTAGAAAGAGAATATATGAAATAATTCTCAAGGTACTGGATATTGAGCAACAGACTGATATTTTCTTTAATAACGACTCAGCAAAATAAAATTCCAGTTTATTGTTGGTCGACATTGTTTCACACATACATCAAACAGGCCAGAAATAAAATAAAATAAAATAAAAACAGCAACTTCATAGACCACAAAAAGAGAAAAAACATTTTTATATTTGGCCTTCTTACAAACCAACTACTTTATAGAAGTACACACACACACACACACACACACACACACACACAATGTTACAGCATTGCTTGGAATAAGATTTGTTGTTATTTTTGCTTTATTTTTTAACAAGTTTTTTTTTTTTTTTTTTGGTCCTTTGAGATTACAATGAATATGGTCACATCACAAGTAACCAGAAGTAGGACAGAATCCTCTGGAGACTGGTTTTTGTCATCCCAGATCATTAAAAATGGATGACCCCTGTGTACAAAAATACAAAATATTTTTAAAAATACAAACAATTTTTCCATTTTAAGGAAACAAAACAGGGCCTTGGAAGTTTAGGTATTTTCCTCCCCTGTTGCAAATCCTGGTTGTTGTTTTGGTGGGGTGGTGGGGAGCTTGGTGATGTCCACAGGGTGGGGTGTGGGCCTTTGTACTGGAAGGTGAACATGTTTAGCTTCTGAGACAGGAAGTGGAAGGTGAATAGGTCAGGAGACCTGTTTTTAGGTAATGTTTCCTTTTTTTGCTGTCCAGTCATCCTCATCAGTCTTCTGTTTCTTGATTATCAATGTCCTCATCTTATTCAGTTGCTTGTTTGCTTGTAGCTACCTCAGCTTCCTCCTCCTCCCTACCTTCTTCTTCAATATCTAAATCATTAGCATTCCCATTGGCAGGGGCGTGTCTTTCATTCTCTACCTCCTTTGTGCTTCCTTCTTCTACTTCAGTTCTTGGTGGTTAGCTCGGGGCTGGAGTCCACAGCCTCATTTGCAGTAGTAGGCCAAGCTGGAGATCAGATGCTGTGGAAGAAAGCAAGAGTTCTGGGGACTCTGGAGAAAAGGCTACTGAGTCCTCAGTAGTTGTGGGGAGGAGGCTGCAGCAAGCTAGACCCAGGAACAATGCAAGGATGGCTTCTCAGAGCGGCAAGTGGGGTAGCCGCCGATTTTTGAGAGATAGGAAAGAGGAAATGAGCTCTTGCCTGAGCTTACTAATGTGAGAATTTTCAATCTACCCCATGGAGTAGATGAACTGAGGTAGCTAGTTAGGATCCTGATTTGAAGAAAAGGGAGCTGAGAGAGCAAGATCAAAGGAGTGAGAACTTTATATCCTAGGAAGACAAAGAGGAGGAGAGAGAACTGCCCAAAGAGAACTCTGTAAGTCTCAACATGGAACTGGGTCAAGTTCTGGGCACTGTCGGCCTATGAGTAACTATATACAGCATAGGAGAGTACTGTATCCAGAGCAAAGAGGATTTGTGCCTGTTCTCACCACCAATTAAGCTGGAAAATTCATAATCCATTGGCACTGAGCAGAGGACTAACAAGGATCTTACCTCAACCAGGAGAAAAATTAGCCCTAGCCTGAGAACTGCCTCCAACATGCCAAGATCTAAAAGAAATCAAATGTTCTAAGTAATTGAACATCATCCCTGAACAAAGCAGAAGATTTGTAAGAATGCAAAAGTATCCAGGCCCCGGCATTGAAAAATTTACAGATCATGAAACAATGAAAGATTACAAAATATGGAGAGATTAGAAACCATAATCCAGTAAGGGGCATCCAACACATCAATTGGCACTAGATCCAAAGTTGATACAGCTAATACAATTAACAGAGAATGCAATTAAAACAATCATTATGACCATATTCCTATGTTCATAAAGCCAAGTGGACATAAGTATTTTTAAAATATTCAAATCCACTTTCTAGAGATGGAAACTACAACATGGGGGGAGCAGATAAGTGGAGAGAGAAAGGATGTACATATGTGAAAATGCAACTAGGTAATGTGAGTGAATGGATGGGGTTGGGACAGATGGGAGAGAATGATGGAATGTGTGACATTGCTGAAGATGTATTGTACTCAAACTGGTATATTGAATTGAAACTCCTTTGCACAACTTGACAAGTTAAAAAGAAAATAAAAGTACAAAGTATCAGATGAATATTCACTATTACATTAGATAAAAGATATAGATAAATAAAGATATTGTACCTGTTAGATGGAGTCTATATCTATATATAATATCAATATCTGTAGTAGATATAGACATAATTCATTGTTAAATTTGAAGGCATAGAAGTAAAATCTATCCCAAAGGCAAGAGATAAAAACATCTAAAAAGAGCATCATTGAGTTTGTAGGACATCAGTGTCTCTGAATGAGGAGGGGCTCAGGCAGCTAAATAATAGGTTGACAAATAATATCCAAAGACTTTCCAAACTTAATGAAACTTGTCCACCAAGATCATAGAAGATTGATCAAACACAAGCATAACTAGAAACTATACTGGGAATGAGCTTTACAACTTGAGGGATGGAGAGAGTTCAGGAGAGAAAAAACATGGGAGAAAACGAGGGAGGTGGTAACACTTCAAAAAGAAATGTACTCATTACCTTACTTATGCAACTGTAACCCCTCTGTACATCACTTTTATTTATTTATTTATTTATTTTGGCCAGTCCTGGGCCTTGGACTCGGGGCCTGAGCACTGTCCCTGGCTTCTTCCCGCTCAAGGGTAGCACTCTGCCACTTGAGCCACAGCGCCGCTTCTGGCCGTTTTCTGTATATGTGGTGCTGGGGAATCGAACCTAGGGCCTCGTGTATCCGAGGCAGGCACTCTTGCCACTAGGCTATATCCCCAGCCCCTGTACATCACTTTTACAAGAAACCTGAAGAAGGAAGTGGAGGTATCCTCAAGTGTCTTAGTAATGACGTGTGCGCGTACACACATACACACACACACACACACACACACACACAGAAAGAGAGAGCTCATCAAATAACTGTTCAAAACCAGTATTAAAGGGGAAAATTTTAAAGGTTACAGAGTTAATGGGTATGGAAGAAACTTTACATCATTTTCTTGCCTGAGAAGCAGCAGGAAATACACATCCCCCCCCCTACTTCATTTCCCCTTAATTTATCCTATTAAACCAAAATCAATCCTTACCAAAACTTCCATCTCATAAGACCCTGTTGGGTGTGAGATACCTTGAATTCTTTTCATGTGTGGATCTCATGTTTCTTGATTTTCCAATGGAACTGGGAAGCAGAGGGAATCCTTCATGCATCATCTAGTGACAGGAGATTGTCGTGCCTGAGCTGTGAGTTGAATTCTTTTAAAGTATAGAAAACATTCATCTTTGGAACTTTCCTTCTAACTCTAATTCTTAGCCATAGTGGAAGTTTCTGTTACCTCTCCTGCTCCACAGCCTGCCCCTGTCTCCTCACCCAAACTGGTTATCTCAGAATAACTGAAGCACAATTGGATGAGGAGAAAGAAGGGAGAAATGACCTGTTCTGGATGTTCTGTGTCACCAGCCACTCTTCTCAATCTACTGTGTAACTCAGATATAATCCAGAGTTTGGAAAACAGTCAACTGGATTCTTAATGGTGTGTGGCTGAGGCTTAGAGGGGCTTCTCTGACTGGATCTCCCTGGAATTGTTCCACATAATGCTATAACTCTGAAGTTTGCCTAACTCTTCTTTACTAAACAATTCTCCTCCTCTTTAGTATTGCGTTAGAGGCAGGCCATTTTCGTCATTTGTCTGATGCATCACTACCCCTAGGGGAGGGGAGGAGTCATGTCTTTGTCATTACGGGGGCTGATATATCCTCTCTCAAAGCCCAGGCATCATGTAGTCAAGGGTATGGACTGATGCCTTCTCCTTTACCACACTACAATTTAGCTCATGGCCTCCAGGCTGCTGATATGTACATTGAGCTCCAGTGCAGGAATGTCAGCATGGGATGGAGGAAATTACAAATCTATGAATCTTCCTGTTCAAACTTCTTTATTTCCTACAAATGTCTTCCCAATGCACATAAAAGTGGAACCTCAGTATTATCTTGACCAATTGCTCTATTTTTAATGGATATAATCTAGTTATTTCTTCAGGTAAAGGAATTAACTAAAAAGGCAAAAGAGCTCTTTCCTTGGGTAACACCTTAGATTGATTGATATTTGGGTTTTTATGATAATGAGAGGCTTCATCCTCTGAAATTAACTCTTGGGGGTCTCACTAATACCATCTTTACTATGCTTTCTAAAATATTCAAATATTCACCAGATGCAGCAGAAATACAATCCTTTTTCTATCTAGCTTGGCATGCAGATTCTGATTTCAGAAATCAAGCTTCTCAAAATCATGAAAAGCTAGTTTTTGTTATATACAATGAGGATGGAGCTGGCTCATGCCTATAATTCCAGTTAATTATGAGGCTGTGATCAGAGGACCATGGCTTGAAGCCAGTGTAGGCAGAAAAGTTACAAGACTCCATGTCCAATTAATCAGCAAAAAGCTGGACTAAAAGTGTTATTCTGACAGCAGAATGCCATCCCTGAGCAAGCAAGCTCAGTGAGAGCACAAGGCCCTGGAATCTGAGTACATGCCCAGTACTGGCACTCACACACACACACACACACACACACATTTTCACATATATGTGTAAATGTATATGCACATATATAACAGCAGTTTATGCGTGCAATTAATATGGCCATAATTTAAGAGATATCTTAACATACAAAGGTCAAAATATAAAATACTCATATAGATCTATTTTCTAATTTTTGACTTAACATTGTTTTTCTCTCAGTTGAAAAAAAAGCACTGGCTTCAAGAACACATTTTATGGTGTGTGTGTGTCTGTGTGTGTGTGTCTGTGTGTGTGTGTCCCAGTATTTGGGCTTGAACTTAGAGCCTCAGAGCCTCATGCTCTTGCTTTGCTTTTTTCACTCAAGGCTAGTTCTCTACCACTTGAGCCACAGCCCCTCTTTAGGCTTTTTTCCTGGTTAACTGGTGAAGAAAATTTCACACACTTTATTTTTTTGCCTGTCCTGGCTTTAACCAGTGATCTTCAGATCTGAGCCTACTGAGTAGCTAGAATTACATGATTTTCATGGTTCATCACTGACAATTTTGTTAGTTTTTTTGACTATTAAGGAAATGCCTTTATGAAATCAGACTGTATTTAAATATCTGTTTATATAGTCTTTTATTTTAAGTGATTCTAATTTAGCACCCTACTAAAAGTGTAAGGGCTGTGTGCCTAAACTTTAAATGGGATATTAAGATTGCAGCATTAGACATATATTGGATTAACTCACACAAAATGGCCAACAAGCAGTCAGTATTTTTGCACAATGTACATGGAACATTATTGTATGTAGGAGATATACTTGTAAGATGGGACAGAGGTCCATTTGTACTGTTGACACTGTCTAACTTATAAGAGATCTAATGTTTCCATTTTTAATGCCATATATGTATTATCTTTCCTTACTGAAGTTCTAAAGTCAACCAACTTTGAATGTAAAAGCTGAAGAGATAGATAGATAGATGACATTGGCATCTGTTTACATATGATGTTGATTTTTGTTGGCATCTTCAAATACTCAATGTACTTATGTTCTCCAAAAATAAGTTTCTTAAACATAAGGCAATACTACTTAGGTAAAAGGATTGGACATAAGTACATTCTACATTATTCTATTTTATTTAACATTAATTTATTCTAATAGAAAACTTAAATAATTTATATCCCCTTATATTAGTATATATTTGTATATCTATATGTACCTCACACATACATACATATATTATTGGTAAGATATGTGAGCCTTAGTATATAGTTGGAAAACAAAAAGGAGAAATTAACCATGCTATTATCATACCATCAATCATAATTATTATCTTAAAATGTTGTATGCAATAAAAAGAACTAAACAGTTTTGTCAGATGCTAAATATTTACAGTTTTAATGATGTCTGTTGGAAACACTTTTGTCATCTTTAGTTTAGATCTTTCTCTAAGGTATTTATAGTTAAATTCATGGAAAAGTACTCTAGCAAATCATTATATTTCAAATATTGTTTTCTTTCAACATTTGTTTTCATTGGTTTTATTTCATGTTTTCCTTGCAGAACCTTGTTACATTTGTCTGTTGACACTACAGAAGTACAACTTATAACAATAGCAACCTGAGCAGCATTTTTCAAAGATGTTAGAGCATTACCTAGATATAGAACAGGCAGAATTAAACTTAAAGATGAACACCAAGTCAGCATGGCTAAAGAACACTCCTAAACTGGATTAAAATTAGCAAATAAAGAGAGAGGGCTTTGTAGGTATTGACTCTAACTCTGTTTTTCACTTCCCTTTAGATGGGGAATTCCCATCACACCAGCTGGGGCAATTTGACTAGCAGTGAAAGACAATTAAAGATAAATCAGATAGTGGTTGGTCAGCAGATGTCTTCAGACAAGAGTATTTTGAGCTAAGCAGGAAGTTTCAGAATACAAATGGACCCATACTGGGACTGGTGGCATGAGCTCATAACCCTAGTGCTTAGGAGATGAAACAGGACAATCATTAGTTTGAGGCTTGCCTGATATACATAACAAGTTTCAGCCAACTTAAACTATTAGAATGAGACCCTGTAACAAAATTCACAACAAAAATGGAGTAACCTGTAAGGTGCCAGTGGCTCACACCTGTAATCCTAGCTACTCAGGAGGCTGAGATCTGAGGATCGAGGTTCGAAGCCAGCTCAGGCAGCAAAGACCATGAGACTCTTATCTCCAATTAACCACTGGAAAACCAGAAGTGGCACTGTAGCTCAAATGGTAGAGAGATAGCCTTGAGAGAAAAAGCTCAGGGACAGCACCCAGGCCCTGAGCTCCATAACCTATAAAACAAAACAAATAAAATAAAGTGGACTCACTTCTGCCATCCTTCTAAAACTAACTAAAGTCAAGAGGTTATGAAGATAAATCTTATAAGTAATTTAACTGGATATTTAACTCTTAGCAAGTAAATCTATCTTGTTATGATATATCAATCATTGGTTATTATCTTGGTTCTATTTTTGCAAGGGGTTAACAGTATTCAATCTGATGCTGGAAATAAGGAGACTAATTTAAGACTTTTTGTTTTCCTCAACTTGGTGGAGAGTTTCATATTCTACACTTATTGCCTTAGAAAGTAAAGATTATCATCTAGAAATAACCTTAGCAAATGAACTAGGTCCTTAACTGAGACTTGGACCAATGTGTACATGCTCTTAATTTCTTGGGATCTGGAGGATAGTGAGTCTCAAAAATACCCATAGATCTCCCAACACAATATAAAAATTTGCAGGCATATTGTCACACTAGGGGAACTATCGCTTGCCCCTAAAAAAAGGTGTTCTTAAAATCAGGGCCTCTTCAAAAACAGACAAACAAAACATAGCTTAAAGTTTATCTATAAACATGGAATTATATAGGATTTGGATCTCTGGCATTGAAATAGTAACAAATCATCTTTATGAAGCAACACAGGGCCTTATTGCAAATAGCTAAATGGTGAACAAAAAACCCTTTTAAAACAAAAGGCCCTAGTCCTAAGAATTCCAAATTTACATAACAATATTATTCTATATGTAACTAAAAGGCAAGTCATGACATGAAAAGTTCCTAGTCAAAAGACAGGAAAAAATTTCCACAGCTTATGTCTTCTTTTAAGACAAGATGCCATCATAACCAATGACATGTGTCTTGGATTCATATTTCAAGAATAATCACTAGTTTTCTTCAATCTTTATAGAAAAAGTAGAAACAGCAGATTTAAGGACTGAAGAATCTTATCACTTTATTTCTATGAATCATGAAAAGTTTAACAAGTCAACTTCCTCCTTGTAGAAGACACTTTGTAGAAGACACTTAGTATTCAACTAAACCATTGTGAACAGAGGATTTCCTAGTCATTACTGTTTGAAATAGACAGGAAGTTAGCTGGCATGCATAGCAGCTAACAACTGATGGAATTATTTACTATGCTGGTTCTGTATATGGTTAAATTTATAGACTGTATTTTATCAATAGTTTTATGATTCTTCTTTAAAACCTCACCAACTTTATCTATATGTAGGAAACACTATATTTATTTATTTACTTACTTAATTATTTATTGTGCTGGTCCTGGGGCTTGAACTCAGAGCCCAAACTCTGTTCCTGAACCTCTCCTGCTCAAGCCTAGTGCTCTACCACTTGAACCACAGCATCATTTCTGGCTTTTGCTGAATAGTTTATTGGAAAAAACAGTCTCATGGACTTTACTGCCCTTGGCTTGCTTAGAACACCAACCCTCAGATTTCAGCCTCCTGAGTAGTTAGGATTACAGGGGTGAGCCACCAGTGCCTGCTCGTATTTTTATTTTTAAAACATGGACTTCACTAATTCTCTTTTGACTTCTCTTTTGGTATTAAAACAAATAAACAAAAAAAAATAATTTGGTAGTTTCTGGCCCTGATCCTAGAAGTCTGCCAACTACGTTTCCTTCTAACAGAATTTTTGTCACCTCCTACATAAGATAGACAATTTCCTTTTCTACATAGGGCAAGAATCAATTCTCAGCACCAAGTAGCTACAGAAAAATGAACTTTTGGCTTTCTGTATCCCTTTTAAGTTAAAAGAGAGCTAATTTATTTAGGAATGAAAGATGAGGAAAAATAAATATATGAGACAAGGAAACTAAAAAAACTAATTATTAAAAGGTCCATAGTCAGACATTAGAACAAGGAAGTAAGCTGAAGAACCAGAGCAACAAGTTTCCTTCCATCAGCTACTTTCAGATGTTAAGTTACAAGAGAAGGAGACACAAAGGGATGATTTTCCTGTTACTTCTCCTTTGTGATATTAAGAAGCTATATACTTCCCATAAATGGGTCAAGAAAAAGAATTGGAAAAGATGTCTGGCAAAGGGAAGTTGTAAAATTCACCTATTTTCTGTTTCTGTAGGCCTACATCACATCTGTACATTTAAAAATGACAGTGCCAGGATGAAGCTCAGTGGCAAAGCACTTGCCTATCAAGTGCAACAACCTGGGTTCATTCCCCAGGACCAACAAAGAAAAGACCAAAAAAAAAAAATACAGTTCAAAAAATAACAAACAGAATTTATCTTAGTTACATAGAAGTATTGTCTGATGATTAGGGGTTTCAGGACAATATGGCCACATCTATTCCCTCGGTTAGAAAGCATACAGACTACACTTAGGAGCCATTATTCCTATTATTCCATTATTCCTATTTCTATTGTGGGAGCAGGAAATGTATCTCCCTTTTGTCTCCATCTTTCCCTACCTTATTGTATGGTACTAAAATAAATCCTTGCTAAAATGTCAAATAAAAAAAAAACAATGCTTGTCAAATATGTATTCAACAAAGATAGTAACATCAGATTTTTAAAGCTGGAAATAATACAAGAGAAGATAAAGTGGAGTAATATCACTACAATAATGAAAGGAATAAAACTTTGTCAGCCTACAATTATATGTACTGCTAAAATACCTTTCAAAACCAACTGTGTGATGGACTTATAAAATTCATTAACATCAGATACATAGGATGAGAAAAGGGAAAAATGTTTTTCACACACACACAAACACACACACACACACACACACACACACGAAAATATGGAAAGTAGACACAAAGAAGCCAGGTGCTGGTGGTGCACTCTTGTAGTACTAGCTACTCAGGAGGCTGAGGTCTTAAGATCATGGTTCCCAGGCAGAAAAGTTCATGAGGCTCTTATCTTCAATTAAGCCACCACCACAACAAAAGCCAGAGTTGGAGCAGTGGCATAAGTGGTAAAGTGCTAGCCTTGAGTAAAAAAAAACTCAAAGACAGCAGCTGGGTCCTGAATTCAAGCTCCAGGACAGGCACAAATAATAAAAATTTTAAAAATAAAATAAAAAATGGAGAAAAGTTGGCTGGGAATATGGCCTAGTGGTAAGAGTGCTTGCCTCATTATACATGAAGCCCTGGGTTCAATTCCCCAGCATCACATATATAGAAAACGAACAGAAGTGGTGCTGTGGCTCAAGGGGCAGAGTGCTAGCCTTGAGCACAAAAGAAGCCAGGGACAGTGCTCAGGCCCTGAGTCCAAGGCCCAGGACTGGCAAAAAAAAAAAAAAAAAAAAAAAGGAGAAAATATATAATGAAATGAAGAGCGTCAGAACTACAAGAATAATATATATATATATATACTATATATACATATTATATATTCCTTTAAAAACCTATTGAATTAGTAATTTGGTGTTTACATACAAATAATAATATTAACAGTGTACTATGAGGTTATAATATATTATATTACATATCTCTCTATATAATATGTACTGGTTCTTCCTTGTCCATGGTTTTTCTTTCCAAAGTTTCACTATCCCATGATCAACCATAATCTGCTAGTATTAAGTGGAAAATTCCAGACACAAACAATGCATACATTTTAAATTGCATGCCATTTTGAACAGCATAATGAAATCTGGAGTCATTCTACTCTGTTCTACTAGGCTGTGAATCATTCTTTTGACTATATATCCATGATGTGCATGCGGTCTTCCCATGCCTCACTTAGTATATGTCAGTTACCAGATCTGTTCCAATGCTACTTGTATACAAGTAATGCTTGTCTAGCAGCCCAGCAGTAAGTTAGAGGGCCTACATCTTCCTCGTCACTTCATCTTCCCACTAATGAATTGTATCATCTCACATGGTAAGAGGAATGACAAGTTCAGCACAAAGTGGTATTTTGAAACAGAAAGAGAAATACTTCTTAAACTTTGATAAACCTTGATAACTGTGCTAACATTTTATCATACTATCTTATTATAAATGTTTTATTATTAGCTACTGTGGTAAATGAATTTATACCATACATGCATATAGCTAGAAAAATATAGTATCTTAAAGTGTGGTATATGCAGAAAAGGAATTCAATGGGTACTCTTTTGAACTTATAGTTTAGCAAAATAAATAGGTAGAATCTAAAACAAGTTTGGTCAGAGGGAGATGAGTTCAAGGGAATGGGGAAGACAAATGGATAGGGAAGGTTGGGAAAATATAGTCATAATACTCAGTAAACATATGTGAAAAGAGAACCAGGTGAATTGAGGGGAAGAGTAGGGTATGGAGAGATGGGGAGAATAATGAAGGGGTGACATTTATCAAAATGCATTATACCCATAAACTGACATGTTGAATTGACCTATCTTTTTTGTGTTACTTAAAAAGTAGTATATTTTGGGCTAGATACTATCTGTATTTCCAGAGGTTTTTTTTTTTTGGGGGGGGGGGAAGGGTGTGTCTTGGAACATGTCTCCTATAAATAGGGGTGGATATTGAATGTAAAGTAAAATGGAGCTGAAAACTGGTGCTCATGCTCATAATCCTAGCTGCTCAGGAGGCTAAGATCTGATTATCTAGTTTCAAAGCCAGCCCACACAGAAAAGTCCCCATGACACTCTTATCTCCAATTAGCCACTCAAAAACAGTAAGTGGTTCTGTGGCCAAAAGCGGTTGAGCACTAGCCTTGAGCTTAGGGATAGTGCCTACTCCCTGAGTTAAAGACCCACAACTGGAAAAACAATAACAACAAAACTGTAAAATGAGTCAAAATAATAGCTTAAACTCTAGGAAGGGGGAAATGTAACTCTACCACTGTAAAGTAATTTTACAGCTCAATGAAGTAGTTCTTAAAATTAAAAATTAGAGGGCAGGGAATGTGGCTTAGTGGTAGAATGCCTAGTGTGCATGAAACCCTGGGTTCCATTCCTTAGTACCACATAAACACAAAAAGCCAGAAGTGGCGCTGTGGCTCAAGTGGTAGAGTGCTAACCTTGAGTACAGAGAGTCTCAGAGACAGAGCCTAGGCCCTGAGTTCAAGCCCAAGTACTGGCATAAAAATTAGAGATATATCTTACAATTTAACCATAAAATACATTCATAAACATGACAACCCCAAAGAAGAGAGGAAAGGGACAAGAAGAAACAGAATAAATACAAAGCAAATAAAAAAACATACTATAAAGTACAACCACATTACAAATTATATTAAATATAAACAATCAACAGGAGAGTGTAAGTCATGCTTATACTTGCTTGCTACTTGTAAAGTTTAGAACGAGGTATGTCAAGGCTAGCCTTAGCATAAAACTTTGTGAAACACCCTTCTGAACCCATAGCTACATTGTGTCTATCATTTCAGCTATGACTAGACAGCTAAAACAGACAGATCACTTTCCAATCATGCTCCTGGGCAGAAAGCAAGCCTCTACCAAAAAATAAGACATGTGAAATAAGATATCCCTCCGTGATAGAGCATCTGCCTAGCAAGCACAAGGCCTAGAATTTGAAATCTCCTTACTTAGAAAAGGGAAGTAGAAACTAAACACCCTTAATGAAATAAAATAGTAAAATTGCCAGGTAAAATATAAAATAGAAGAACCAAGTATGTACACATTACATATAATAAATTCACCTTATATAGGTATATTTGTGTGTATGTGTGTGTGTGAGAGAGAGAGTATATGTATGCATGTACACACAAGCCAGTCCTGGAACTTGAACTCAAGTCTCTGTCTCTGAGGAGTCAAACCTAGGGCTTTGGGCATGCTAGGCAAGCACTCTACCACTAAGCCCTACTCCCAGCCCTGTATGTACTGTTGAAGCCAGGCATAGTGGCATATACGTATTTCACCTCATTTAGCTACATCAAGAGAATTATGAGTTCAAGGCCAGCTTAGGTCACATAGGAAAGCTATGCATGAAAACAAAACAAAACAAAACAAAAAGCAATATATTCAAAGATATTCCATGTTTTAACTAATGAAAAGAAAATGGTATTGGCCATATTAATATTAGCCTTTGTGGGTTTCAGAGCAAAGAATATTACCAGGCATAATTAACACCATTTCATAAAGATTAATGAGGTCAGAACATCAAGAGAGTGTATTAGGGCTGGGGATATAGCCTAGTGGCAAGAGTGCCTGCCTCAGATACACGAGGCCCTAGGTTCGATTCCCCAGCACCACATATACAGAAAACGGCCAGAAGCGGCGCTGTGGCTCAAGTGGCAGAGTGCTAGCCTTGAGCGGGAAGAAGCCAGGGACAGTGCTCAGGCCCTGAGTCCAAGGCCCAGGACTGGCCAAAAAAAAAAAAAAAGAGAGTGTATTAATTCCGAGCATTCATGAACCTAATAACAGCACCTCAAAGTACATGAAGCAAAATTGATAGAATTGTGAGGATAAATAGAAAAGCCCATAATTAGAAAGATTTCGGTACTTATGACATGGAACACTGAGAAAACCAGCAGTCAATTAGACTTGTACCATACTCATAACTAACTTGATCTCATTGACCTTTATATAACATTGCACTAAAAAAGAATGGAATATACCTCCTTCTCAAGAATATGTAGAACATTTATTAAGAAAATCACATTCTTGACTATTAAACAAGTTTCAGAAAGTTCAAAAACATTCAACCATATAGAGTATACTTACTGATTACAGTGAAATTAAGTTGGAAGTCAATAATCTAAAGACCCCTAGAAACAACACAACTATATTGGTACTAACTAATGCACTGCTCAATAACAAACTAATCAAAGATGTGAAAGGGGAAATTAAATCATATTTTGAATTAAATAAAAATGGAAAGACAACATGTAAAAATTAGTGGGATTCCTCTAAAGCAGTACTGAGACAAAATGTATACCACTAAATACCTAAATTATGAAAAAGCAAAGGTTTCAATCAATGGTTTCATCTTATCATAAGAAACCAACAAAAGGAAATTTAACCAGTAATAATAATAATAATAGTAATAATAATAATATGTATAATCAAAGCAGAAATAATGAAAGAGAAAACAATAGTGAAAATCAGTGATACCAAATTATCTTTTTGAATATACCAAGAAAACCAATAGGTCTTTAGCTAGACTGAACAGGAGAAGAGGAATAAAACAAACATGTTTATGGGGATAAGGATGTAGCTCAGGGGCAGAGTGTTTGCTGGGCATGTGTGAGTCCATAAGTTCAATGTCTCTGGTGCCACAGAAATAAAGGAAACTTCTCACATGATCCTGATATCAGAAGTATAAAGGGGGAAATCACAGGGGATATGATCAACATTTATGCTAATATTCTTGTGAACTTAGATAAAATAGAACTATTCCTTTAAGTAACTACAGAAGAAGTAGATATCCTAAAAATGAGCACTAGTTACTAAGACATTAAAAGCTGTAGTTTAAAGACTTTCCATAAAGAAGAGTCTGGCTCAGATGGCCTTTTTTTTTTTTTCCAGAAAAAGATAATATTCATTCTATCCAAACTTTCCAAAAATTTTGAAGTGGAGAGGATATTCACTAACTTACTCTATGAGGTCAACATTACAAAAGTAGACCAAAGACGCTATGTGAATAGCACAGAAAAAATGTAAAATTAAGATTAAGAGCTAATATTGCCGGATTTCATGATTATTGTAAAGTTACCGAAGTCAAAATGCAATAAGATATGAATTCAGTAAAAGCTAAGGATGCAAAGTCACTACAGAAAAAATCAGCTGCATTTTCATATAGTGGCAATAAATTATTTGAAAAGGAATTTAAAAGGATCTTACTTATTTTAGAATCAAAATGGTACTAGCACACATATAATTACCACAAATACCTCCACATAAGTGACTCCAACTCCAACTATATATATAAAAAAAAAGCTAAAAACAAAAACTGGCGAACAAAGTATAGGTGCATATCTTTATAACTTTTGAATGGGCAACAGTTTCTCAGATATGACACCAAATGCATCAAAAAGCAAATGACTGACAAACATTAACATATACTGAACAGCACTTGTCATGTAGGAGATGCAAATAAAACCTACAAGAAGTTTTCACATGTACCAGGATAGATGAAGTTAAATAAATAGAAAATACCAAGCTCTGGTGAGAATGTAGAGATACTACAACATTCATTCATCTCTGGAGGAATATAAAATTATATAGATACTTTAGAAAAGAGTTTTAGAAAAAAGTTTCCCATATTGCTAAGTATCCACTCTTAGATACCCCCCAAAACTATGAGCGTTTATATTCCCATAAAACTCATGAATATACTTATAGCATCTTTAGTCATCATTGCTGAAAGATGGCAACAGCCTACATGTCCACAAAATGGTGAGTGAAAATTGTGTTATATCCATTAGATGGAAAATTATTCAGCTATGAAAAAGAAATGAAGTGTTGATCATGACAATACAGATGAGTACTAACATTTTCAGTAGGGACAAAACTATAGACATCCTCCCTAGTGCTGTGTTGTGTGTAATGGGGAAATAACTAAAAAGCATAGGGTCTCTCTTGTGGGAGAATTATAATTTACTGTTGAAACAGTTTGAAGATCTAGGTAACAGAAATAAATTCCCACATTCAAAAGAAGGAATATTGTTATGTTAGACATACTCCCTAAATGACCTTCAGTTCCAATGAAACCAAAGTTCTAGCAGGTTTTGGGGGAAAATTTAAAAACTTTATCCTAAAATTCATGTGGAAACAAAAGAGGTGTAGAATAGCTTGTAAGAACTTTGAAGAAAGAAGAAAAAAACACATGAAACTTTTTATGAACATATAGTAATTAAGACATTATGGTACTGGAATGATAGGTATAAAACAAATAAAACAAAATGGAGCACCAGAAAAAAATCCTCATACCATGGTCATTTTTTTTGACAAGAGTGCCAGGAGAAATTGGTGACAAAGGGAGAGTCATTTCAGCAGTCATGCTACCACAAGGTATCTATGTGCAAATAATTCTAAAGTACAGCCCAAATTCATGTCACACAAAAGTTTACTAGGAATAGATCACAGGTCTAAATTATAGGCCCTACAACCATAAAACTCAGGAAAAATTGCAAATAATCTGATGTCCTTCAATAGTTTCTTAGCCATACCCTAAAATTTGCAAGCAACAAAAGAAAACGTGATAATTGAGTACAATTAATCAGCAAAGATATATGAAGCACAAACACATACCACAACATGGATGAACCTTGAGAAGAGGCTAAGTGAAAGGACACACCAGAGTATCACTGGTGTTATTCCATTCATGTTCAATGTGCAGAATAGGCAAATCTATAGAGACAGAGAATAGAGGGATGATTGGCAGGGTGGGGAGAATGCAAAGTGACTGACTGGGGTTTTCACAGGAAGTATTGCAAATGTTCTGGAATTAGCTGTGGAGGTTTAATCTGGGAACGTACTTGTGTTGTGAAAGAGAACAAATTTATAGGATGTTAATTATATCACAAGGACTAAGAGGCCATACCACCAAAAGCATCATCCACATGCATATAACTATTAACAAGAATTTTGATGAGATTAATGTTTAATAGAATGACATTCAGCTAAAGGCTAAATCTTCAAGGAATAAGGAGGATTGGTCAGTGAGGCATAAAAGATAATAGTGGCAAGATATAATATCGAAAGCTTGAGTTTTGGGGGAAGTGATATGGATGCATTAGGAGTGAAGGGCCCCTTACCTAGCCCAGTGGTGTAGCACCTGCAGAGAACTAGCATACTGAGAGAACTGCAAGAGAAGCTGTCTGCAGGGGAGAGATGAAGATATAGAAATGTGGGGATGCATGGATTAAGTTTTTGGCTTATCCATTGTCTTGTAGATGACAAGTTGTGAAAAACAAGGAAAAGTCTATGTGACATGGTTGTATTTTGGCCAAATGCCAACAGTACTCTCATTAGGATTGTAAACTTCTCAGATATAATTTAAACACTAATGTAGCATGTATAAATATTGTGATGATAGGAGTATGAAAGGCAGCAAACACCTGCAACATACAGATATTATTATATTTATTTTTTGGTGGTACTGGCGTTTGAACTGTGACCTTACTAGTTGCTAGTCAGCTGCTCTACTGCTTGAGCCCTTTGCCTGTGAAATACAATGGAAGAAAAAAAAATTCAAATTGTGCATGGTAAGAAGATATTATATTCAAAATAGTAACTTCCAAAACTCAAAAACTTCTCAAATAAGTTGATTAAAAATGAGTGAAGACCTCAATAAATTTTTCCAAAGAACACATACGACTGTTTAAGAAGTATATAAGAGTGCTCAATTCACCAACCACAGGTAAAATGTAAATCAAAATTACCACAATCTGTTACTTGTGTCTCTTCAAATCACTGTCATTAAAATATTCAAAAGGTAACTGCCAGAAAGTATGTGGAGAAAGGATATCCGTATATACTCATGCAGTCACTATGCAAATCAGAATGGCTGTTCCTCAGACAAAGATAGGACTATTATAAGATCCTGTAACCTTAATTCTGGGTATTTATCCAAATGGATTGAAGTTAGGATCTTGAAGAGCATTATCACTATAGACAAGAAATGGAAGTAGGGATGATAATGTGGCTTGGTAGATTGGTTGCCTTGCACACAGGAAGCCCTGGGTTTGATTCCTCAGTATCACACAGAAACGGTTCTGGACATGGCACTGTGGCTCAAGTGGTAGAACACTAGCCTTGAGCAAAAGAAGCTCAGGGACAGTGCCCAGGCCTTGAGTTCAAACCCCAGGACTGGCAAAAAAAATGGATGTACTCTAAATGTCAATCAGTAGATAAAGATGTAGAGGAAATGTGGTATACTCACATGATCAAATATTATTCTGCCTTAGAAGAAGAAATCACTCGGCTTGTTGGTACATGCTTTTAATTCTAGCACCTGGGAGGTCAAGGCAGGAAGATTGAAAGCTCAAGGCCTGGAGGTACATAGTGAGGCACTATTAAAACAAAAACCAAACCAAACCAAAAAAAAAAAAAAATCCTAAAACAAGCAACAACCAAAAATCTTGCCTATTGCCAATAACATAGATGAGTCTGGAGGACATTTTGCTACACAAAATATGCTAAGACCTCAAAGGATATATGCTACATGATCTGGGTTATATGATGGGTTTAGAATAGTCAACCTCATCAAATCAGGGAGTGAAATGGTGGTTGCCAGGAGCAGGTAGAGAAAGACTAATTGGGAAATACAAAAAGATGATTCCTATAGATCTGCTGTGGTACAGTGCCCATAGTTAACAATATTGTAGTATATACTGAAAAATTTACTATGAGAGTAGATCTTCAGTGTTCTTATCACACAAACGCAAAGTTAGTAAAGGCAGCAGTAGGAAACTTTTGAAAGTGACAGGTTTATAGAATGGAATTTTAATTATATTTCATGGTATAATGTTTACTTCCAAGCTGGTTAAATTGTGTACATTAAATATGCTTTTCGTATGCTAATCATACTTCCATGTATCAAGTGATGAAAAAAGAAAGCATACCCAGGTTTTAACAAAAGCCTTTGAAAATTAATTCTCAATATATGAGCTATTTTCTTGAGCAACTATATGGGCATCATTCTCCCTAAAATATGAAAATAAGCAAAATACTACCAAAATATTATATAAATGGGTACTGTAGCTTACCATGGAAGATGTAATTGGTAAATTAAATATTTTAACATATATAGAATAATTAAAATCAGTAAGTTTTTTTTTTTTTTTGGCCAGTCCTGGGGCTTGGACTCAGGGCCTGAGCACTGTCCCTGGCTTCTTTTTGCTCAAGGCTAGCACTCTGCCACTTGAGCCACAGCGCTACTTCTGGCCATTTTCTGTATATGTGGTGCTGGGGAATCGAACCCAGGGCCTTATGTATATGAGGCAGGCACTCTTGCCACTAGGCCATATCCCCAGCCCCAAATCAGTAAGTTTTGAAAAAAGTAGAAATGTTATTCTCTGGGCACTCAGAAAACAGTAAAATCCAGCCCAGTTTGTTGATTCTCCATATGAAGGACATTTGGGAAAACAACTACGGTAACACAGAGAGACATATAAACAAGACACAAAAAGAAATGTTTTGTTCCAGTTCTAAGATTTGTTTCCATTTTTAAATCAAAGTAAAATATAGCCTATACCTATAACTAAAAATACAGTATATCTTTGAATTTACCTTAGCAAGTAAAGATAACTTCTTACAGTTTGTGATTAAGTAATTGTCTTCACTTTCTTTTAAGAACAAAGCAAAAATAATACTTACATAAAATAAATCTTGACAATCTCAGAAATAGTCCTACATACAAATGTAAAATTTGAAATAGGGTTTTAAAATGCCCATGTGTATACATTCATGTATGTAGCATGGTATTGATTAAACCAGAGGATTGTCTATGCTAGGCAAGTGCTGGGTCACTGAACTATATCTCCAACCAAAATAATTATCAGTTATATATATATATATATATATATATATATATATTTCAAACATTTTTGAAAAATCATCATCACAGTGTTTAGTAATTTAACTGGTAGACTTTTAAATAAAGGCATAGTGACATCCACTTGGAATTAGGAGTTTAAATTTACTGGATAGAGGTCTTTGTCTGTGATGTTAATGTGAATAATCAAATCTGTAGTTACATAAAACACATTAAAACTATGTCTTAAAGATAACACTTTAAAGCTGAGTACCATTGGCTCACATTCATACTCAGAAGATTGAAATTTGAAAATTGTGATTTGAGGCCAGTCTGAATAGGAAAAGTCCTTGAGAGTCTTATCTCCAATTAGCCACCAAAAAGCCAGAAGGACATCTGGGTTTCAAGTGGTAGAGCACCAGCCTTGAGTGAAAAAGCTCAAGGAGAGCACCTGCACCCTAGGTTCAAGCCCTCCTACTGGTACACACATACAAATTGCTTTCAATTATTTCCATAACATTTTATAAGTAAATGTACTTTTAGTAGGGAGATGTATTTGTAATATCTCGGTTTTCCAAAGATTTCTCTAAGCTTGGTTGTAAACATTTCTCAAGCTTATCCAGGTGTATACTCTATGGTAATCTGGCTCCTTTGGAAACCAGAGTTTGGGCTAAACTATGCATGGTGGAGACTACTGACTTCCTCTGGAGCAATGGTAGCGTGGGATGACACCTGATATTTCCATGGGGAAGTGTCTAGTCCTATGTTTCCCATTTTTTCTTCTTTATTTGCCCTGTTAATCTCCTTCACTAGAAGTTCAGGACAACTCTTTACTATTCCTCCCCAGTATAATGCACCTTTCTATATACTAATTTAGTTTTTTTGTTTGTCTGGTTAAAATATTTGACTTAAATTTTATTCCCAACTGGAATACATTCACAAAACATAGGAATTGAGTCATAGTGTGTTGGCATGAGCATTTAAAAAATAGGTAATAACACTTCCTATTGTGATTACTTATTGCGCCATGAGGAAAAGATATGTGTGCTACTTCTCACACTTACTCTAGAATTCATCCTTTGTTTTAATGATGAAGTCCTTATTTTGAAGACACTCTTTAATTATTTTTTCCTAGCCTGGAAATTTCACAGAACTCAATTACTGAGTTAACACTTATGGGCTGACTCAGAAGTATACTGCTTAAATCAGCCTCTCTTCTAGAGGTAAAACAGCCTGGTGTGTAGGTCAAAGTCCTCAGAAAGAGCACAAGAGGCACATTTTTTTGGATCTGCTGTCTTTTTTATGCTAGTTCCAGAATTTGAATGTAAAACCCTATTTTTTTCTTGGCTAGCTTGCTCATGCATTATGCTTTACCGTTAGGATTTTGTTTGTTATTTTGAAGATAAAAATCTCAAAGACTTTTCTTTCTGGGCTTTAGACCTAGATCTTCTGATCTCAGTCTCCTGAGTAGCTTGGATTACCAGGCAGAAGCCACTCCACTCGGTGTGGTCACTCACTCCATGAGACCTCAGCATAACGCTAAACTTTACTCCAGAATATAAAGTTACAGGCATAATTACATCACACTAGTTAAATCAAAAGGGACAGGGTAAGATGATCTTTTCAACTTCTTCTAGCACTAAATCACTTGTCCGACTTAGAATTGAAGTAATACTTAGGACTGAAAGTTTGGAAATTATTTGACTCTTCAGAGTAAATTACATTTTTTCCAAAATGTCTCAAACCTCTAACTAGGTAACAAAAGAGACCTATCTTTAAAAAACACTATCAAAGAATTCTTTTATTTTATTTTTGTTTGTGAATAATATGATATGGGAAATTAGGAAGTTGCTGAATAAAGAGTTTGAATGAAGACAGCCTTTGTAAAGAGGGACCTTGTATTTTTCCCTAGTGACAGTGATAGATGGGGATTGATTCCAAGGTTTCTGGGTTCATATTACAGGACCTGTATGCTAAGAGAAGAGCAGGTAAACTGAATTGCTGAAAAAAGATCTTTTGGTGTTACAAGGCATAATTCCATCTGCTTTAAATATTTAATGGATGCTTATTTGAAGTCTGCATTGGAGTTTTTTTCTTTCTTTCTTTTTTTTTTCTTGATGACTGCTTTTATCACCCTAAAGATTTTTCAAAGGATAATGAAAGGTTTGACTATTTTTCAAAAAGCTATTTTCTTTTAAAGCTCCATAGGAAAAAGAAAATAAAGATTTCTTTTCTCATTTTTTTCTAGGGCTTTCCAGTAGGGTTAATAAATGATTCCTGAGATCAAAACATAACAATTCTTGTTATTATACTGAATGAATATCTGCCTGAATACATGTGCAGGAAAGTTTCAGTGACCCTCTTAAGCACATGGTTCTTCGAAGTGTATAACATAAGACTTTCATAGTCCTACCCATTACAAACTCTACAGCTCACTGACAAGGGTTTCAAGGAATAGGAACCTTTATAACAGATCTCAAATAGGACTCAAATGTCATTTCTTTGTATGTAACTAGAGGCATGTTCCTGTTCTCCTTAGTGATCTCATTTTTCTTAATTTTTTTGTCCTCCCCAGATCCTCCTAGCTGTGTTTCTTAGGCTGGATGTGGCTAACCACAGTTCCATGACAGAGCTTGACCACTTGAGAGTTGAGAGCAGTTTTATTAGCACCACCTATAGGTAGAGTCAAGAACTATTCCCCTACTTTATAATCAGTCTGGCTTGCCCAAGCTCTTGAAGTAGATGAGCCTTTTGTTGAAGAAGAGAACTTTGTGTCTCCTTTGTCAACTACCATAATTAATCCAAGATATGAATTTGTGATATCTTCTTTGCTGGGCTTGAGACATACCCTAAGATGTATTTCTCATGGTTGTTACCCTAAACCCTAATCTGACCCTGTGGACTTATGGAAATATTCAGTATCAGATGAATTTATGAGGCTGTTCCCTGTGTGATTGTTGAAGACCTTTAGTTACTCAGCCTTGAGCTGCCATATTCTTTGACTTGGGATGTCAGAATTCTGGAAGTTCCTGCAGAAACTAGCTGCTCAAGATTTGCTGCAGAACTCACATCATTTTCTTCATGGTCTCAATTCCTCCTTTCTTGTTGCTATATATGTTGCTAAACTATCAGTGTGCTTCATTTATCAGTTTGTCTAATTCAGGATACTGTAGCATTTATTCCCACATGCACACATCAATGCATTTGTTTCTATTACATTATGATAAATACAATAAAAAAGGCATCTGTTATGATTTGAATGTATTCTCCAAATATCATGCATAGGAAACCTGGCTCTCTTAATCATGTGTTTATGTTATTCATAGGTAGAGGGCTTTGTGAGATAACAAGAATTAGACAATGTCATCAGAATGGAGCTCCCATGATGGGACTAGTGTCTTTATAAGAAGAACAGAGACCTGAGCTGAGGCAACAGGAAGCCCTTCACCAGATGTCAGCCTTTTGACCGTGGACTGCTCAGAACTGTGAGCTAGTGATCATCTACTGTCTATAGATTTACTAGTCTGTGACATTCAGTTATAGCTGAAAACAGCCTAAGATAACATGGTAACTCCAGGAATATAATTATCCCTAGAAAACTATACTTACTGTTTGTAACTTATCTATCCAATTTCGAAGCTGTGAAACAACAAAATGAAATTACAAATACCTTTTAGATTGAGTACTCAAAGAAGTTACTGGACTTAGTTATTTAGCTTAATTCTATTACTGGATAAAATTTGCACCCCCTCAGTACTTCAGAAGGCATTCCTTTAACTAACAACCCATTTATAGCTAAAGTTGCTTTAGTTTTTGACTTAAGTGAAAAAGAAAGTGATTTAATTGTAAACTCATAATTGAATTGACATCTAAGTTACTATTCTGAGATTGGAGCATTATTCCAGGTAACAATCTTCATGGTAGTGAATTTTTTCCCATATATCAAAAGTTTCATATATATTATATACAAGTTATAATTTTATTTTACTTCTAAATAAATTCTTTTTCTTCTTGGCTTTTTCCTCAGGCAATTTCTCTGTATATATGCTTTTTTGTATATATTATATTATACAGATGAATATTTAAACCCTATTTTTTATCCCTAACCCTCTATTGTTCAACAACTTTCAGTAAGATTCATTATACCATTCTTATACATACATGTAATTAATTTCAATATTCCTTTTTCTTCTATCTCTCCCTTTCATTCTCTAAGCACCTCATAGCTACAGTAAAGTTGTATGTGTGTATGTGTATATAGGTGTGTGTACATATATATGTTTTAATGTCTAGATTCTGCAAATCAGAAAAATGTGGTATTTAGATCTTTGAGCTTGGCTTATTTTACTTAACATGGTGATCTCCAGCTTTATTTATTTTCTTGGAAATATATCCCCATGGTGTATCATCCTTTTAGTTAAGCATTCTTCAGGTCTTGAACACTTTGGCTGATCCTACAACTTGGCTGTTGTGCACAAAGTTACAACAAATATGAGAATGCAGGTATCTTTCTTATATCAATTCAGACTTCTTCAAATATAGTCTCAGGAATGGTATGACAGGGTCATAAGATAGATATATTTTTAGATAATTGAAGAATCTCCATACTGATGTTCATATTTTTGTTGCACTTTTTACATACCCACTAACAGAGTAAAAGGATTTCTCCCCACCCCCATATCTTAACAAGCCAGACTATTTATTCAATCTTGATCAGAAACTTTTGTTTTCTGTGATATATCAAACCACTAATGAACATTTGTTGCTCAGACTTTCCTCTCCTTTTCCTTCATAATGGAGAATTGTCTTCTTGGGACCACAAAATTGATGATAGTCTCAGGCAAAAGTACAATTAGGGAGTGGGGTGAGATGAAAGGGAAGGATGAAAGGGGTTGCATCTATTAAGATGCATTGTACGCATAAACTGGCATGTTTAGTTGAAATTCATTTGTTGGATTGAAATTTCTTTGTATAACTAAAGATAGTAATAGTAATAATGTTAATAAAAGCATAATTGTGGCACACTAAAGTCCAGCAGTTTTCTTCGTTTCCTTGTTTCCTGGCTCCTAATGAGCTGCAGACACACTTCTGTGAATTCATCATTGTACCGCCAGGTAACTTTCATGTTTTGTATAAGTCCCTGAGATGCCTGACAATATTGTTTTTAAAGTCTCTATGGCTTTTGTCTTCTTTTCAGGCTCCTAATTTCCACCATTCTGATCCATGTTAGTACGTTTCACCTTATAATTATGCATTTCTGTTTTCCTTGTGGGTGTGAGACACTCACTGAGTATAGTCTACAGCTGTTGTTCCAGGAACTGTTTGCTCATTGTCATCATTCTAGGATTCCCTTCATTTCTCTTTAAGGTATATCCTCTGTTTGTTCTACCTTAGTCTTCCTCTTTCTTAGATAATTCTTTTTGATGAAATATATTCTCAGATATTTTTCTGAAATGGAGTTGTTTGTTTGGAGCTCTATCAGTGTTCAATCAGAATAGCAGAACCAATAGATAATATGTTATACAGGCTTTTCTTGATATATTTTTATTGTTATTTTAAAGGTGATGTACAGAGGGGTTATGGTTACATAAGCCAGGTAAAGAGTACATTTCTTTTTTTCTTTTTTTCTTTTTATAATTTAATTTATTTATTAATTGAACACAAATTTTTTTGACAAGGTGCTGTGCAAAAAGGGTACATTTACATAGTAGGGCAGTATGTACATTTCTTGTGATATCTTACGCCCTGTTTTTCTTTCCCTTCTCTAGGTCAGGTAGATATATATACAATACACAATGTATCAAGAACATATACAGTATCCACATGGCCAAGCCCAAGAAAATTCGCCTAGGGCTTTAAATGTAATGTCCATATTAGACAATATGTCGACAGTAGTCTTATATGAACGTACATACATAGCTTTTGAGCTATTGTATTCCACTGAGAGGTCCATTTTTGAACTTTATATGTGGAGTAGTTGTTTGGTTTTAGTTACATACTGTTGGGTCGCTGCCCCAATCCTGTGGGAAATACCATTTGACAAGCGGTTTTTGGTTTCACAGACCTGATCTCTACTGTCTCTCTGTCTCCCTTTCTTAACAGTCATATATCAGGGAGGTCATGCCCCTTTGTTTTCTGTGTTCTAGGCTTGTCTCTCTCAAAATTATTTGTTCAAGTTCTGACCATTTCCCTGTGAATAACAATATTTCACCTTTCCTAATCGCTATGTACTATTCCATTGTGTAAAGGTAGCATATTTTTTGCATCCATTCATCTGTGGAGGGGCATCTGGGTTGTTTCCATATTTTGGCTATTGTGAATTGTGCAGCGATAAACATGGAAGTGCAAATGTCTTTTTGATATCTTGGGATCTGCTGTTCAGGATAGATGCCTAGGAGTGGAACCGTTGGGTCATAGGGTAGGTCCATATTGAGCTTTTTGAGAAACCTCCATGCTGTTCTCCAAAGTGGTTGGACTAATTTGCACTCCCATCAACAACGGAGAAGGGTTCCTCTTTTCCCGCAGGCCTTCCAGCATTTGTTGTTGCCTGAGTTCAGAGTATAGGCCATTCTAACTGGGGTGAGGTGGTATCTCAGGGTTGTTTTTTATTTGCATTTCCTTTACTACCAGGGATGTTGAACATTTCCTCATATGCTTCTTTGCCATTTTTATTTCTTCTCTTGTGAAGTCTCTCTTTAGCTCCTTTGCCCATTTCATAATTGGTTTATTGGGCTTGGTGGGGCTTAGTTTTTTGAGTTCTCTGTAGATGACAGATATTAGGCCTTTGTCTGTTGCTGTGCTAGTAAAGATCCTTTCCCATATGGTTGGCTGTCTTTCTGTTTTGGTGGCTATGTCCTTAGCTGTGCAGAAACTTTTTAATTTGTAGTAGTCCCATTTGTAGAGTCTCTCCCCTATTTGTTGTGCCCCTGGGACTATATTCAGGAAGTTCCTTCCTGTGCCTATAAGTTCTAGCGTCTTTCCTACTCTGTCCTTCAGTAGTTTCAAGGATTCAGGTCTGATATTGAGGTTCTTGATCCATTTTGAGTTATCTTGGTGCATGGTGATAGGCTTGGGTCTACTTTGAGTTTTCTGCATATGGCTGCCCAGTTCTCCCAGCACCAGTAGTTGAAGAAGCTATGTTTATTCCATTGTATGTCTTTAGCTCCTTTGTCGAATATCAGTTGGCTGTAAGAGTGCGGTTTTATTTCCGGATCTTCAATTCTAATACATTGGTCTTCTGATCTGTTTTATACCAACACCAGGCTGTTTTTGTTATGATGGCCCTGTAGTAGAGCTTGAAGTCTGGTATTGTGATACCTCCTGCATTACTTTTTTTGCCTAGAATTGCTTTGGCTATTCTAGGTCTTTTGCTGTTCCATATGAATTTATGGATTGCTTTCTCTATTTCAGTGAAGAATGTGACTGGGATTTTGATAGGGATTTCATTGAATTTCTATAACAATTAGTGCAATATGGCCATTTTCACTATATTGATTCTGCCTACCCATGAACATGGGAGGTCTTTCCATCTCCTTGTGTCTTGTTTGACTTCCCTTATTAGATTTTTATAGTTTTCATTAAACAGGTCCATCACGTCCTTGGTTAAGTTGATCCCTAGGTACTTTATTCTTTTTTTGGCTACTATAAATGGATTGTTTCCATAATTTCCTTTTCTGCTTGTACATTGCTGGTGTATAGAAAAGCTGCTGACTGTTGTGGATTGATTTTGTATCCTGCTACGTTTCCAAAAAGGCTTATTAGGTGTAGGAGTTTGGGGACTGAGTTTTTTGGGTCCTTCAGATATAAGATCATGTCGTCTACAAATAGGGATAACTTGATTTCTTCCTTGCTGATGTGGATCCCTTTGATGTCCTCCTCTTGCCTTATTGCTATGGCTAAGGATTCCAGCACTATGTTGAAAAGAAGTGGGGAGAGTGGACATCCTTGTCTTGTTCCTGAGTTTAGGGGGAATGATTTAAGTTTCTCTCCATTTAATATGATGTTAGCAGTTGGTCTGTTGTATATGGCTTTTATTGTTTTGAGGAATGTTCCATCTATTCCTGTTCTCTCCAAAGCTTTTAATAGGTATGGATGTATTTTGTCAAAGGCTTTTTGGGCATCGACTGAGATAACAATGTGATTCTTGATTTTAGTTCTGTTTATGTGGTGAATTACGTTGATTGATTTACAGATGTTGAACTATGCTTGTGACTGTGGGATGAAGCCTACTTGGTCATGATGTATAATTTTCTTGATCAGTTTCTAGATCCCGTTAGCTATTATTTTATTGAGGAGCTTTGTGTCTGTGTTCATTAGTGATATTGGTCTGTAGTTCTCTTTTTTTTTGTTGGGTCTTTGCCTGGTTTGTGAATGAGTATGATATTAGCTTCATAGAATGAGTTTGGGATTTCTCCCTCTGTTTCTATTTCGCAGAAGAGTTTGAGGAGTATTGGTATTAGCTCCTCACTACAGGTTTTATAGAATGGGTTGGTGAATCCATCTGGGCCTGGGCTTTTCTTTGTTGGGAGGTTCTTGATTACCCCCTGTATCTCATTGTAAGTTATTGGTTTATTTAGTTGATTTATTTCTTCTTGGTTCAGTTTGGGCGGTTTGTACTTCTCTCAGAATTGATCCATTTCTGTAAAATTATTGTTTTTTACTGAGTAGAGGTTCTGGAAATACGTCCTTATGATTGTTTGAATATCCTGTGTACTTGTTATTTTTCTGGTGGAGTCCCTGATTTTACGTATATGAGTCTCTTCTCTTCTTTTTTTTTGTAAGTCTTGCGAGGGGCCTCTCAATTTTATTTATTTTCTCAAAAAACCAGCTTTCAGTCTTATTTATTTGTTGAATGGTCTTTCTGTTTTCAATCAGATTTATCTCTTCTTTAATCTTTGTGATCTCTCTCCTCGTAGTCATTTTAAATTCGATCATTTCTTGTTTCTCCAGTTGTTTTAGTTTCATCGTGACGTTATTCACCTGCTCTGCTTCCATTCTTTTAATGTGAGTGCTGAGGGCAATGATCTTGCCCCTCAGTACTGCCTTAGCTGTGTCCCATAGGTTTCTTTGTGATGTATTTTCATTGTCATTGTGTCTTATGAATTCGTTGATTTCATCTTTAATTTGGCCTGTGGCCCATGTGTTGGATAGCAGTGTGGGATTTAGCCTCCAAGAATGTGTATAGCCTCTGTGGTAACCGTTGTTATTGAGGGTTACCTTTAATCCACTGTGGTCAGATATAATACATGGGATGAAGTCAATACTTTTGTATTTGCTGAGGTTCTTTTTGTGGGCTATGACATGGTCTATTTTGGAGTATGATCCATGGGCTGCTGAGAAGAAGGTGTATTGGGTCTCTGTAGGGTGGAAGATTCTGTATAGATCTGTGAGATCCATTTGGGATATGGTGTTACTTAGGACCTCAGCTCCCTTGCTGATCCTCTGGGTGTTGGATCTGTCTCTTGGAGAGAGTGGGGTATTAAAGTCACCCACTATGATTGTGTTTGGGTCTATCTTGTTCTGTAGTTCTGTGAGAATTTGCTTGACATATGTAGGGCCTCTTTTGTTTGGTGAGTATACATTTATCACCATGATGTCTTTATTATGGATTTTTCCTTCTATTAAAATGTAGTGTCCTTCTTAGTCTTTTTGAGTTGATTTTAATGAGAAGTCCAACTTGTCTGAGATCAGGATGGCTACACCTGCCATTTTGGTAGGTGCGTTTGCTTGGAAGATCTTGGTCCATCCTTTCATTTGGAGCCTGTTTTTGTCCCTTGCGGTAAGGTGGGTCTCTTGTAGACAACAGATGCCAACTTTTTGTTGGCAGATCCATTCTGCCAGTCTGCTCCTCTTTATTGGAGAGTTTATACCGTTTATATTCAAGGAGATCAAGGATAAGAGTGTTTTTTCTCCTTCCATTTTTTTGTTGGGCTGTTTTTTCCTCTTTTTTTTTTTTTTTCTTGTCTTTAGCGAGCTGCTCTTTCTGTTGGGCTCTGGTTATTGTACTTTCTTTCTGTTTCTGTCTGTGTGTCCTGTACGATTTCTGTTGGGTGGGATTCCCCTCTTAGAATTTGATGTAGGGCTGGTTTTTTATTCACATACTCCTTTAGATCCTCTTTGTTATGGAAAGATCTCATTTTCCCCTCGAATGTGAACTCCAGCTTCGCTGGATATTTTATCCTAGGTTGCAAGTTTTTGGCCTATAGAACTTGGGTGGTGTTCTTCCACTCTCTTCACGTTTGGTAAGTTTGTGTGGAGAGGTCTGCTGTTATTCGGATCCTCTTCCCATTGTAGAAAATTTCTTTCTTCGCTTTGGCTGCATTCAAAATTTGCTCTTTATTCTTGAGATCTAAAGTCTTGAATATTATGTGCCTTGGGGTGGCTTTTCTGGGGTTTGGCCTGCCAGGTGTCCTATAGGCTTTGGTTACCTGGATGGGGTCCCTTGTGAGATTGGGGAAATTTTCTGCAATCACTTTATTGAGAATATTTTGAAGCCCTCTGCTCTGGTATTCAGTTCCTTCTTCTATTCCATTTATGCGCAGATTATATCTCTTTTCTTTGTCCACTAGCTCCTGGATTAGTCTGCCCTGAAGCTTCACTGTTTCTTGGAGTGTGGTAATTTTCTGGTTCTTGTTGGCTGCATCATTGTCCGAGAGAGAGAGATTCTGGATTCCATATGGTCAATTCTTTGTGCTGTGTATTCAATTGCGGAGTTTATGGACGTTAGAGAGCTATTTATGGTTGTCAGATCAGCCCTGTTCGTGGAAATTTCTTCCTTTAAAGAATTGTATTTTAAATCTATTTTTTTTTCATGCATTTCACTTCTCAGGATGTTAAGGTCTTCTTTAACAGAGGTTTGCATTATATCCATTTTTGCTTCCATTTCTTTCTTGGCTTCCTGGATGTCCTTCAAGACTTCCACTCTAAACTCCTGGAATTGCTTTCTGATTCTGTTTCTGATGCTTTCCATCATTTTTGTTAACATGGCCTCATTTGATTTTTTATTCTCCATCTCCTCTTCAGTTGTGCTGCTTTTTGGAGCTGGCAAGTTGGCTTGCCCTTTGATGAACTGTGTTATATTTCTTTGTGATTTGCGCATCTGGAGATCTGTGGGTGGCTTCCATGGTTTGGCTTTGTGCTGGTTCCTGCTGGTCCATCAGTGGGAGCCTTGTGTCCTGGTGTCCTGGCTCTCGGTTTGGGTTTGGCTGTTGAACCTTGGTTCCCAGTGGATGAGCGTGACCTTCTTGGTTCTTGCTGAGGTGGTCACTCTCCCTGCACTTGGGGGCCGGTAGGTTCTTTGTCTTTCTCTGCGGGACAATGTCCTGCTGCTGTGTTGTGCTGACCCTAGCGTGCCCCTGGTGGGGGTTTGCTGGTTGCTGATTCAGCGTGTCATGGAGGCTTATCTCTTCTTTGGTTCTTTTTTTCACTCTGTATCTTGATCAGAGGAGCTCACTTCTCAGGTGGTTCGCCTTCCTGTGTGGACCGCTCCGGGGTTGGTGTTGTTGAGGGGCAGCCCACCCACTTGTGTGAAATACTCCAAACTGAGTGGGCACGGGCCGATGGAGAGCTCTGTCCTCCTGTGTAGGCATGCCTACCAGAGTGGGCGCTGTTGCCGGGGGTCCCGCCCACCTGTGCGCTGTGCACCCACTGCAAAGGGCACTGCCGCTGTGGCCCCGCCCACCTGAGCGGGGTACGCCTACCAGAGTGAGCCCTGGGTTGTTGGATTGTGCTTGTGCCCTCCCGCGAGTCCGCTGTGGGGGGCGGTATGTGTGGGGCCCAGTGGGATCCACTGTCTGGGCTCGGGTTAGCGCCCTCAGACTTTGCCTCTACTGCGGGGGGATGAGGGGGGGTGCATGTGATCAGGCCCAGGTGTCCCTGCTGTGCTGCTATTGCCCACCAGCACCTGTGACTTTAGTTGTAAAAGTCCACAAGGTCCAGGCACCTCAGGTGGGGCCCCAGGCCCCTGTTGGGAAGCGGGCGGGGCCAGTGCAGCCAGTTCAGACTCCTCAGCGGCCTTGGCACTCCTCCGCCCTTCCCTTGCTAACTCTTGTGTCTTCCCAGAGACTGATGGGACCTTCCCGCCTGATTTGGGGGTTCTTTGTTCCCTCGGGGTGGGGAGGGGGAGGGCAGGAGATCTAGCTTTTCTGTAGGGTTTGGGTCTCTGATAGCTGGTCTCCCTTTCGGGGAGGGGTTAATGGGGGACTCACTGGTCCTGGATTTTGTGTGTGTCCTGCGCCGCTGTTGGTCCTTCGGTGGTGGAGTGTGTGGTGTGTCGTGGTGGCGTCCCCGGCTCTCCCCTTCTGTGCCGCTCGGTTCCCCAGCTGCTCACGTCTGTTCCTGGCTGTGTGGACCCAAACTTCCCATTGCTGCTGTCATTGTGTGTCTTGGTCTGCACTCTCCCTGGGGTCGGTGGAGTCCTGCTGTCTGGACTCTGTGCTCCCTGTGTGAGTTTTCGGCAGTTGGTCTGCCGATCGCCGGGTCCCCTTTCCCAGCCTGGCCCTGTTCGGGCCAGGGTCAGCTGGTTGGGGGGAGGGTGCCCCATAGATTTTCCGGCTCCGTGTAGGTTTTCGGCTCTTCTTTTTTGCTCCTTTTTGTTTTCCTGCATTTCTCCACTGCTTCTGGCTGCTGGTTTTGCTGGGTTCTTGATGGGGTGTTGGGTGCTGGAGTTCTCAGCTCGCTGTTCAGTTGGAGTGAGTCAGGGTGCCTTCCTACTGTGGTGGCGCCATCTTCCTCCCCTATAGTACATTTCTTTTTGAACAGTGTCATTTCCTCCCTCTTTTTCTCTCAGTTTTTTCCTCCTGACACTCTGCTCTACTAGTTGTATAGTTCATTTTCAACATAATGTCTATTTAGTATCACTGCTGCATTTGTTTACCCTTTGATCTATAGGACATTTTTTAGTGACTTGGCTTACTTGCTTGTAGGAGCTGCAGTGGCAAGTCCACGGTCTATACAGCATGCTGGTATTCTCACCTCAGACATAGAGGAATCTGCAGTTCACGGGTAGAAGAGTTTCTCCTTCCTCTAGGATTCCCCCCCCCCCACTCCCAGTTCTGTAGTAAAACTATTAACTGATTGAATGAAGGTCACTCAGATTATATAAGACTATCTTTATTACATGAAGCCAACTGATGAGTGGTGTTCCTTTTCTTTACTCTTTCTTTTTTGAGATCTTGAAAAGTATGTGGAGAACATAAGAAAGCCTGGTGAGCCATTCTTACTGATATCTAGAGTTCATCTTTGGTGACCAAGTTGTCTTTCTTCTTAGATAGCACTGTGAATAAAATTTTGAACATCTTTATTTTTGTTCTCATTATGATTTACTGTGCATCTATAAACACATACCACCCTTATTACAAATAATAATGTGTGGTGTGTTTAATTTATTTTGCTATACTTTATATTTGCTTTCTTGATTGGATTTGACTTTCCTTAAAAGGGAAACACAAATATGGGAGAAAATCTGCCTTTTTAAAAAGAAGTTAAATCGCTTAAAATTTCCTGCTTTGGTCTGGTAGCTTGGCTTTTATGAAGGAAAGGGGAAATGCTTTGGGATACGGAAGAGTTTTTGAAATGTAAGGTTTTGTCTTCAACTAGTTTCTTTTCAAGATGGAATTAAAACCTCAGACTGTTCAAGATATAGCAGAGGGTATGGTTACTTGTGTACAGTTAATCTTATTTCAAAGTCACCTTAAGTGAATATATTTTACCCTACTCAATATAGCCAATCATGAACAGATTGTGAACCTGAGCTCAACCAATCTGTGCAAAGGGGCAGGGGCTGCTGTTAGGGATAAGTGGCTGGGGAGGGGGAGCTTGCCTGTTCTATGTGCTCTGCTTGTAAAATTTTGGGCTGATGGCACACTCTTCTACAGAAATAAATTTTGCTTTGATGAGACAATTTTTTAATTTGTGTCTATTGTGTGATTCTTGGACAGCATATTTATAACATCTTCGATAAGGAACTTCCATTGCTAGCTATTCTCATTTAATTGTATTTTAATTCACATTAATTTCATTCTCATATTTTTGGCCATTTTCTGATTTGGCTTATGATTCTAAGACTTTCTCATTTTAGTCATCCATAAAATAGAATAAATACATAAATTTTCAAATACAGTATAAAAATGGTAAGTAAGACTGGACATTCTGATATTCTTTAATCATTAGAAAGCAACTTACAAAAGTTAGCAGCTAATCTCCTATTACTATGACAAATTATATACTAAACAGCCTGGGAGAAATGCATTCCAGCCTCATCCACATCAGCAAAGGATTTCAATTCATAAACTAACCCAGTTGGCTTTAGAAGAACTAGCATTCCCTTCCGACATCCTTATCTTTAGCTGCAGCCCCCAAACCAGTCCCAGAGACATATGGTTCTATATTTCTTGGAAGGTTTGCAGCAATTCATTACTCCATTCAAAAATCCCTTGGGTCCAACTACAATGCTGGATAATTGTTTCAGCATGGAGAAGAGTCAATTTTCACATGTCGGGGCTTCCTCAGTAATTTTAACCCAAATCTTCCAATTAATGGCAAGGATTTTTTCTCATCTTTAGAATCATAGGCTGGAATCTTAGTTAATATTTTGCACATTGCTATATGGAGGAGAAACAATTGGCAGTTAAAGGCTTTTATTCAGGATTGAACCTTTGGTAAGCATTTGAAAATATTTCTGTATCAGAGAAAAAGATTTGTCAAAATAACAGCTACTGTTCAATAGCAGTTTTTTCAACAAATAAATAGGTCATCAAATCATTTGATATTCACTGTCATTAAATAGAGGTACAAAATTACTTATTGTAAAATTAGTTTTAAGCCATGGGGTCCATTTTATAAGCAACTTTATGTACTTTTGGTACCTAAAACTCATAAGAACAGAGTGACATAGGTTGAAGGA